>NC_079193.1:214892734-215055234 GCF_029499605.1 Hyla sarda | reverse complement strand
ATCAATTCTCCAGGGAAATCCTGTCTCACTGTTATTGCAATGCAGATGTGACTCTCATTACCAGACCAAGCCACAGGCAGAATGCACAGTCACATAATGGAATGGGATTACATACTGGGGGGGATAGAAAGGACTGAGAATTCTCAGTACAGATTAATTCCATCTATATCATTAATCAAATGGAATGTGAACTGGGTGTTATCTTATTACAGGAAATAATCTGATGACCTAATGTTAGAGACACATTACAGAAATATTAGGGAATATTGCACCATTTTACCATACCAGGGTCTATATATATATAATGCATGCTGGAAGAAGTTGTCATGTTGGTGTCACCATTATGCAGGGCTGCTACTTGATCTTATAAAGATGAATTACAGGAATGGAGCAATCACAGTAATAGTGTCTTTATATATGTGTGTGTGTGTTTGGAATGTATATATATATATATTTGAGGAATATATGGTGTGCAAGAGGAAATGGACCAATAAATTCTCATTAATAATGCATTATTAATGTATTTTGCTACTCGTATATCTTTCTGCTGTGGATTGTGCTGACCTTAAAAGTGCACTAAACCTGAAGTAGAAAGCATGCAAAAGAAGCTTATTAAGCGTAAACCCAAAACTGCTGATATCATTTATAACCATTTATGTTCTAAGGCAAAAAAAGCTGAGTTAGTTAGTAGTCATTTTTCTCACTACACATTTCAGTATCTTATTATTATTATTAATAAGAATAATTGTATTATTATTACAACAATGATAATTACATTATTCTTATTAATAATAATAATAATAATAATAATAATCATCATTATAATTCCCATGTAAACCCACTTATGACACAACATTCACATTGTGTTGAACAATTACAGAAATACATATTATTATTTAAATTATTTAGGTTCATGTTTGGGGGCAACACTCTAGGAACACACAACCAAATTCCCCCCTTGTATATGTCCCCTTGCCCAAAGAATATTATTATTCAAACATATGCCCAGGATATGTCCATAGAACTAACTATATGTAGATTATTTATGTATTTTCCAATAGAGAATAGAAGGCATAAGTATAGGCATAAAATACCATAGACATACAGCCGATCAGTGCCAACTATAGACATAGTTCCGATCAGTGTTTCCCAACCAGGTTGCCTCCAGCTGTTGCAAAACTAGAAATTCCAGCATGCCCGGACAGCCTTCGGCTGTCTGGGCATGCTGGAAATTCTAGTTTTGCAACAGCTGGAGGCACACTGGTTGGGGAAGACTGGTTTAAATTTAAAGGAGTATTCCAGGAAAAACTTTTTTTTTATATATCAACTGGCTCCAGAAAGTTAAACAGATTTGTAAATTATGTCTATTAAAAAATCTTAATCCTTTCAGTACTTATAAGCTTCTGAAGTTAAGGTTGTTCTTTTCTGTCTAAGTGCTCTCTGATGACACCTGTCTCGGGAACCGCCCAGTTTAGAAGAGGTTTGCTATGGGGATTTGCTTCAAAGGCTATGTTTTTTTTTCTGGCAGTTTTTGGAAAGCTGCCACTGCAGTTTTTGAGCCAAAGCCAGAAGTGTATTCAAAATGAATAGGACATATAAAGGAAGGACTTACACTTCTCCTCCCTTATGGATCCATTTCTGGCTTTGGCTCAAAAACTGCAGTGGCAGATATCCAAAAACTGCCAGAAAAAAATCAAGTGGAAACGTAGCCTAAACTGGGCATTTCCCGAGACACATGTCATCAGAGAGCACTTAGACAGAAAAGAACAACCTTAACTTCAGAAGCACATAAGTACTGAAAGGATTAAGATTTTTTAATATATAAAAAAAAGTTTTTTCCTGGATAACCCCTTTAAGTCATGATAAAGAGAGTAGGGAATATTCTGAAATTCTTGTCAGGAAAACAATACATTCCCTTAGAAACAATAAAACTGCGCAGCAAACGTACATGATATATGGGATGAGGTTTGTCGTTCTAGGCGGTTGATATAACCGCAGTCATAACAATAATTATGAGATTTTATTTGATTGACAATTGTTCCTAATAAAGGAGCTCAGGGTATGTAATGTGGCAGAACAAGGCTACATTGTGTGCTGTCCTTGGGGAACTGTCCACTCAACCCAATAAGCATTTTTCTCTTTTCTAAAAAAGGTGCTTGGCCAGTATTACAGATTCTCTCCACAGTCTGCAGCCTGAGGCAAACTGGGAGCTTCAGCTGAATCATGAAACCTTCCTGAGCTGACAAGTTCCCAGCTCAATCCTCTCACCCCCCTCTCTACCGCCCCGGGAATCTCATTACATGCCGCACCAAGATCACACTTCCAGGACCACATTCCACATGCTCAGACAGTGTTAATTGTGCTACTGAAAGCGACGCATATTTATGGCTTTTCTCTTGCCTATTCCGTTTATTTTTTCAATTGAATATTTTGTTTTAAAGGGCTACTCCTTAATCTTTCCAGTACTTATCAGCAGCTCTATACTCCAGAGGAAGATGAGTTGTTATTTTCTGTCTGACCACAGTGCTCTCTGCTGACACCTCTGTCCACATCAGGAACTGTCTAGAGTACAAGCAAATCCCCATAGCAAACCTCTCCTGCTCTGGACAGTTCCTGACAAGAACAGAGGTGTCAGCAGAGAGCACTGTGGTTGACAGAAAGGAACTATACAGCTTCCTCTGGAGCATACAGCAGCTGATAAGTACTGGAAGGGTTAAGATTTTTTTTTAAAAGAAGTAAATTTACAAATCTGTTTAACTTTCTGCCACCAGTTAATGTAAAAAAAAAAGTTTTTCCCACCAGAGTACCCCTTTAAGCATAAAGGAACACACATTCCCAACAACCACAAAGGTATCGCAAATCCATGCACTGTGATACCATGTTCAGGTTAGGCTGGGTCCGAATAGTAGTGTTTAATGGTTTGGGAGCATTTCCAAATATTTTATATTTTTGCATAAATTTGACCTAAACAACATCAAGTCCTAGATAAAGAAAACCAAATCAAACAAATGTAAAATATTAGAATTTATTGTGGAAAGTGATCCAATATCACCTATCTTTGAGTGGTAAACCTATGTGAACCTTTGCTTTCAGTATCTAGGTGACCCTTGTGCAGCAATAGCTGCATCTGAATGTTTCTGGTAATTGCTGTTTAGTCCTGCACATCGGCTTCTCCATACATAAAAGCTTAAAGGGGTATTCTGGGCAAAAATATTTTATCCCCTATCCAAAGGATTGGGGATAAGGTGTCTGATCGCAGGGGGCCTGCTGCTGAGACCCCCCACGATCTCCCTGTAGCACCCGCATTCTATGCGGATGCTGAATCTCCAGTTTCAGAAACCTCCAGGTTTCCGGGACTGGGAACGTGACGTCACGCCACGCCCCCTCCATTCATGTCTATGGGAGGGGGCGTGACAGGAGTCATGCCCCCTCCCATAGACATGAATGGAGGGGCCGTGGCATGACGTCATGTCCCCAGTCCCGGAAACCCGGAGGTTTCCGAAACTAGAGACGCAGTCCCCGCATAGAATGCGGGTGCTGCAGGGAGATCGTGGGGGGTCTCAGCAGCAGGCCCCCTGCGATCAGACACCTTATCCCCAATCCTTTGGATAGGGGATAAAATGTTTTAAACTCTGCAAGGCTGGTTCACATATATCAGGCGTCCGGTGTAGTTTTCCTCCAGCGTGCACCGGAGGGAAACTGATGCTAGGATTGATCCCATTCATTTGAATGGGACAGTTCACAATCATCCAGGGTCTCAATTTTGATGCCGGATGGTTGGACACACTGGAGGACACCGGACAGGGCAATGAAGCTTGCTGCGTTCCCCTATCCGCCATTCAGAAACAATGGACGCTGAATGCCATAAAACTGATCACAGCTGATGCATGTTGTTAGCAGTTGTGGCATCAGTTGGGTCAAGATCTAGGCTGAGTTCACCTGTGCCGGACATACGTGAACCCGACCTTATAGTTACATAGTTAGTATGGTTGAAAAAAAGACACATGTCCTTCAAGTCCAACCAAGGAGGTAAATGGTAGGGGTATGGGAGGATGAAAAGGATGGGATGTGATTCTATCTTTATGCATATGCATTAATATTATTTTGGTCTAGAAATGCATCTAACCCTGTTTTGATGCCTTCAACTGTTCCTGCTGTAAACTGAGGTAAACTCTTCCATAAATTCACAGTTCTTATGGTCACCTCTGGAGACTAAACCTTTTTTTGTCCAGATGGAGGGAGTGCCCCCTTGTCTTTTGCTGGGTTTTACCTCGTACAGTTTTCCCCCCATATTATTTTTTATGCGCCATTTATAAACTTAAATAAGTTGATCATATCCCCCGCTAAACATCTCTACTCACAACTTAACAAATACGATTTGTTTAATCTTTCCTTAAGATGTTTAATCTTTCCATAAGATGTTCCATGCCCTTATTAGTTTTGTTACGCATCTCTCTACCCTTTCCAGCCCCATAACTTCCCTTTTATGAACTGGTGCCCAAAACTGAACAGCATAGTCTAGATTAGGCCATACCAATGCTTTATAAATTAGGTAGGTAGTATCATGTCCTTGTCCCAGGAGTCCATGCCTCTTTTGGGAGACTTTTGAGGTTGGGGTTGTTAATTTGCTGTATGACCCACGTTATCTTGAATCTCAGTTTATGGACAGAGGTCCTAACATTTTCCTAGAATTTACTGGTATATTTCAGAATTCATTGTTCCATCTATGATGCTAAGCTGTCCTGTTCTAGATGCAATACACAGGCTCAAACAATGATACTACCACCACCAAGTATTACAGATGGTATGAGGTTTTTATGCTGGGATGCAGTGCTTTCCTTTCTTTAAATGTTTCTCATTTAACCCAAAAAGCTCTGTTCTGGTCTCACCTGTCCACAAAACATTGCTCCAATAGCCCTGTGGCTTGTCCAGGGGATCTTTAGCAATCTTCAGACAAGTGGCAAAGCTCTTTTTGGAGAACAGTGGCTTTATCCTTGCAATCCTGCCATGAACATTATTCAGTGTCCCCTGTTGTTGCATAGAGGTTACCTTGGGTTCCTTTGTGACCTTGCAGACTATTACATGTCTGTTCTTGGTGCGATCTTTGTTGGTCAACAGCTCTTGGGGAGGTAATTATTGGTCTTGAATTTCCTCCATTTGTACACAATCCGTCTCACTGTGGAGTGGTGGAGTCCAAACTCTTTAGAGCCGGATGAGCATCATCAAATCTTCTTCTGAGGACCTCAAAAAGCTCTTTTGTTCATGTCATATACACTTCCACAAACGTATTGTGAAGCTCAGATCCCTGTTCTTTAAATAAAACAGGTTGCCCTCTCACACCTGACTGTCATCCCATTGATTGATCCTGACTCTTATTTCACCTTCAAATTATCTGCTGACCCCAGAGGTTCACATACTTGTGCCACTGACACATCTGTGATATTGGATAATTTTCCTCAATAAATACATGAAAAAGACTAATTTGTGTAGTTTTGGTGGAAAGGAAAGCAATTTTTTTTAATCAACTGGTGCCAGAAAGTTTGTAAATTACTTCTATCAAAAAAATCTTAATCCTTCCAGTACTTATCACCTGCTTTATGCTCCAGAGGAAGTTCTTTTCTTTTAGAATTTGTTTTCTGTCTGACAAAAGTGCTCTCTACAGACACCTATGTCCATTTCAGGAACTGTCCAGAGCAGTATGGATTTGCTCCTGCTCTGGAAAGTTCCTGACATGGACAGATGTGTCAGCAGAGAGCACTGTGGTCAGAGAGAAATTAAATTCAAAAATAGAAACAACTTCCTCTGTAGTATACAGCAGATGATAAGTACTGGAAGGATTACAAATTTTTTATAGAAGTAATTTACAAATCCGTTTAACTTTCTGGCACAAAAAAAATATATTTTACACTGATGTACCCCTTTAATGCATAAATATAAAAATGCTTGGAGGGTTCACAAACTTTCAAACAACACTGATTTGTATTCAATACTGACCAAAATGGATGTTATCTAGCCTTTTCTCCCCTTTTCTAATAAAAATTTGCAGGAAATAAAAAGTTATGTGCACTAATCTGAACATACAGTACCCACTTTACCTGGAAAAAATCTGTTCAGCCTAAGCAATCTGCATTGTTTCTTATATGCAAATGTCATTTTCTGAGCAATGGAGGCGGTCTCCTCACTTTTTAGCAATGCTTCGCTCGACTGTTCCAGCCGTATGAAGATGGGAAGCAAAGTGATGAAGGTAGAGGTGATATTAGGCTAGAGCATGCAGGTGAAGCATTGCTCAGAAGGCTGGAGACCACCTCCATTGCTCAGAAAATGGAATTTGAAGGAAAATGTATTGGAACACAAGATCCTTAACAGAAATGGTAAAAAAAATGTCAGCATGAAGAAAGCCTAAGGGTCAATTCACATGGCAGAATTTTTGCTTGCGGAATTCGGCCTCAAATTAAAGCCCATAGACTTTTATGGGATTCTGCTCTCCCATTCACACAATGGGAGAGCAGAAATTCAGAAGAGTGAATGGGAGTGCAGAATCCCATAGAAGTCTATGGATTTTAATTTTGAGGCCGAATTCCGCAAGCGGAAATTTTGCCGTGTGAATAGACCCTAACTATGTTGAGCTACTTTTCACATCTTCTAGGAAGTCCATTAACTATATGCTAATTCCTTTTGCCTACTCAGGTATCACTGGAGGGGAAAAAACACTAATGTTACAGCTAAACTTACTTCAAGGTAGGAGTAGGTTCAAAACCAGTAGTTGGAAATGATGCCTTATGGGACGTAATTAAAATAAAAAGGAAAGGTTTGAACGTTTTCTAAGAGATGCTATACAGGAGAATCTCAATGAAAATAAATGAATGACTCCATATTAGCATAGGTTTATGAGGAATCCAACCTGCCACAATTATAGAATCTATTATGAGGCGGTCAGCTCAAGACTGGACCGGAGCGGATCGCTGCATGTCATATATCTCAATTTTTTCAAAGCGTTTAATACTGGGCCACATACAAGGTTGGTACATAAAATGAGAATTCTTGGGCTGAGGGAGAATGTGTGTGTGTAAGTTACTAACTTAAGGATAGGAAACAGAGGGTGGTTATAAATGGTACATACTGAGATTGGGTGACTTTTACTAGTGGGGTGCCACAGGGGTCAGTTTGGGGCCCTACAGAGGGGTTGCACAGTAAAGTGTCAATCTTTGCAGATGATACTAAACTGTGTCAATGGTCTATTTATACGTGCAGTATCCTGCACATATTTGATGCACAGGATTAGAAGCTGCATATTTTATGCTGCAGTGTGAATACTATCTAAAGCAGATAGCACAATAGAGGACAGTGCACTGATAAAAATGGATCTGATTAGGTTGTAGGCCTGGGCTGGGAAGTGGCAGATGAGGTTCAACACAGAAAAATGTTAGGTTGTGCACATGAGAAAGAGAAATCCAGGCTGAGAATATGTACCAAATGGGAAAATACTAAGGCTTGATATGGAAAAGGACTTAGGAGTTTAAGTCAACAGTAAATTTAACTATAGCAACCAGTGTCAGGCATCTTCTGCCAAGGCAAATACAATAATGGGTTATACCAAAAGGGGCATAGATGCCCACAACAAGGAAATAATTCTACCACTGTACAAATCACTAGTCAGACCACACATGAAATACTGTGTAAAGTACTGGGCACCAGTGTACAAGAAAGATATAGTAGAGCTTGATATTTTTACTTATTAGAGCCGGATACTGAAACATGTTCTTTTTTCTAATCTGTTTCTATTTTCTGAATTACATTTTTTTTAATTAAAATTTTAGATGTTATTATGGGAACAGTCATCTTGCCTGAGCTATTTTCAACAACATTTAGATATATTCTATACAGCAAGCCCCATAGACATAGGCAACAAAAGACAAGACCTTTCCCATTCACACAAATTGAAAAGGTTAATGGGTATTATTTGTGACCTTTTCAGAGGGTTACGCTTAGCTTTGTTGTGAATTGTGGTTGAATCAGTGTTATCTTGACACTAATGTTACCTTTTACTGTACTACTGTCTGTGATAATAAGGAGGGCATTGCTGGGAAATGATCTGCACAGAACAGGAAGTCTCAGCTTAGTTTTAAGCCAAGTGGACAAAATGGTAACTGCTAGATTTTAGAATTATTTCAAAATATAGATGGTAAAATGGAAAATTACAAACATCACCAAAATTCTTAAAACATATTGTCAACTGAAAAACCTGATATAAAAATATCCTCTAAGGTTATGTTTACACGATTGAATGTTCGCACAGAAAATTTACTTGCAGACGTTTCACAGACAGCGGGCAGAACGTGCCGGTGCTAGCACCACTCAAAAATACGCCATCTCTTAGTCGGCAATGCCTTTCCGGAATCCGCAAAAACTTTGAACGGGTTAAATGTTTTTCTAGACGCCTGACTCAGGATTTCCATGGCAGATGTTGCTGCAGCAGAAATTCTGCGTGTGAACAGAGCAGCACAATCCCATTGAATTTAATGGAACCATGTTGCTGTGGAATGTCTGTGCGGAATATTCATGTGAAATTTGGCATGGACATTCTGCTGTGTGAACATAGCCTACAGGAAAGCAACCAGACTATTAAATAGAAAAATTATCAAAATGATGGTTTATTACTTTATTGTTTATTAGAAAAAAAAATTACAAAAGTTTCTACCTTATGGTTTTTTTCACCTGAATTAACATTGTAGGATCTGATAATACATACAATACAATAATACACAGGTTTTAAAAATATAAGAGACAAATTATATGTATTGGTATATTGTAAGAAAGATTTCTTCTACATATCCCTATATAAGACCTATTGCAGCTATACTGGTAATATTTCCTCTCTTTTGTTCTCATCCTGTAGCTGGTCCATAAGGCTACAGCGTCATAAAACATGAATAAAAATCAACCTCCAGCAGCTAGCTTCCTTCGCCAATTTACTGAGGTCACATGGGAATTGCTGGCAATATCTACACGTTTAGTATGTTGACAGCTGAGTCACACAAATGTTGGCGGAGTTGCATCTGTCAGACCCATTCAGTAACTTTATCTTGTGATATTACTATGCTAGATAGGTGAATAAGGACTTCTGAAAGGAAGCATTAATGCATTAACTACTGTAACACAGTCTTCTGAATGTATGGAAATTAATTTTACATTTTAAAGGATTGAGATAAAGAATGCATACTTTATATCCTGCTCTGATCTTTTGGAGACTGCAGGCAAAGCTATATACAATCTGCTTTGCACAGGATGAGCCATCAGTTTTCTTTAGAAAGACCTTGTTTGAGTTATATATCCAAGGTATACATTGGGATACCTGCAAAAAGGTGTTCTGAGGTATACTGTAGAAAAACTGTGGATAGAGAGGAAACAGAAAAGAGCGCGACAGTGTGCTGTTACACCTAGGAACGCATTTCGAAGGGAGTGATCCCCTCTTCGTCAGGTCCTCTTGGACCTGACGAAGAGGGGATTATTCCCTTCAAAACGCGTAGTCCCACCCCCTGTGATATGCCCTTTTTATTGTTTTTTATCCTTTATGCCAAATAAAGTCCATTTGCTTATATCACTTCCCATTCTGGATTTGATCTTTGTCCTATCCTGGACTGACCAACATTTGTGAGGAGAGCGCCCGAATACACCGATATTTTCTGCTGCAATGCAGACCACAGTTCTTTCCTGAGGTATACTGTGACATATCCAATTACTTTTATGGACCTAAGAGAGTCTATTAGTGGATATGTTCAGTCAATTTTCCTAAACGTATATTTTTATTTTTCAGAACTCAATACATAGTCACTATTAGGTTATGTTTAATCCATTTAAAGGGGTACTCCAGTGGAAAACTTGTTTTTTTTTAAATGAACTGGTGCCAGAAAGTTAAACAGATTTGTAAATGACTCCTATTAAAAAATCGTTACCCTTCCAGTACTGTTTAGCAGCTGTATGCTACAGAGGAAATTCTTTTCTTTTTGAATTTCTTTTTTGTCTTGTCCACAGTGCTCTCTGCTGACACCTGATGCCCGTATCAGGAACTGTCCAGAGCAGGAGAAAATCCCCATAGCAAACCTATGCTACTCTGGACAGTTCCTGATACGGACAGAGGTGTCAGCAGAGAGCACTGTTGAAAAGACAAAAAAGAAATTCAAAAATAAATGAATTTTCTCTGTAGCATACAGCTGCTAAAAAGTACTGGGAGGGTAAAGATTTTTTAATAGAAGCAATTTACAAATCTGTTTAACTTTCTGGCACCAGTTGATTTAAAAAAATATATGTTTTCCACTGGAATACCCCTTTAAGAGAATGTGTGCACTGTAGTAAAAATTGGTGTGTGCCCACACAATAGATGTAGTAGTACAGTGTCTGCTGGAGGTAGCAATCCATATAGCAAAATCTATTGTATCACAGGAGCTTTGAGGGTGTGTGCCCTCCTATGACCCATTTTAGTAATGGAGGCCTTGATCCCGGGGCACTGTATTGTGATAGTGTCTGGGTGCTGCTTTGCCCATGATGTCAGGTGCAAATGATTTGAACCTGCCATGGGTGTAAGCTTGGAGCAAGGAACAAAATTTCACTTGAATAATCCTTTGTAAACACCATGCAATATACAGTTTCCTTACTGCACAGGGTGAGAAGTTTACAGAGTCTTTGGTTTTAGTGTATGAGACAATCATTTTTGGAGCTTTCTTAGTAAGAGTAATGTAATAGATGTTTGTTGCACTTGCAGCACTTTAGATGTTACTTTAGAATGCACAATATAAGTAGGTTAATTCTACTGAAAGGGTTCTTCACAGCTTGTCTCACTGTGGTGTATATGCAGAAGACTTTAGTTTATCCACAGTAAGCTGCATTATGATCCCTTATAACAGGGCATAAGGCAAAATGGCCATGGCTTGTGAAACACATGGCACCGACATGGCACCGACTCTGGCTGGAGGCCCACAAAGAGTCCAGTGGTAGCAGAAGAGGCCTTGTACGGCTTCCATCTCTTCCGCTTGAAAAAAAATCAAGTTTTGAAGTAGAAATATAAGTGTAAATGTGGCGACACAGGGTGGTGTTGGTGGAAATACCTGATCACTTTTTGACGCCAGGGCACCGTTATCCTATACACGGTCCGAGGTTGGAGACAGCTTTTCCTGGGCCAGACACGGGAATAAATGAACACACCGATGTCAGGTTATGAATAACTGTCTTTACTGAGCTGGTGCAGATGGTAATACACAAACAGCTGGCCTTGGTGTGAGAGTGCAGCATAACCCCTTGGGAGTCCTATTGCCTTGCTGAGACTTCTGGTGCTTACACCGGACAGAATTATACTGACTCGAAATGGAAGATTGATTCATTCCTGGTTGCTAGGGTCCTGCCAAGATACTGAAAACTGTTCGGCTGAGGAATGAATTTCCTCCTTGCGAGTAATACTTGCAGGATGACCGGTTGAGAGATTAGATTTGCAGTAGGCCTCTCCTACACATGACACACAGCACACCGGAGCTAAGCTGTAACTCAGGAGCCAAACTAGGGGGAACTGAATGGACTATGTAGGGGGAGACTTTGGGGGTCTCATTGGCAGGCAGGGTCACATGGGGTTGACTGATGGGTAGCACCCTTAAAAGCACAGTAACAGGAAAACATATGCACATTCAAGAATAACAAAATTAATTTAGAAAAATATATTATATGTTATTACAATTCTCACATAATTAACCTGTTAAGGACCCATGACGTACCGGTACGTTATGAGTCCGCTCCCGTTCTATAACGCGGGGCCATGGTACGCCGAAAAATAAAAAAGTTATAGGGGTCAAAATATAACAAATTTTAAACGTATACATTTTCCTGCATGTAGTTATGATTTATTCCAGAAGTACGACAAAATCAAACCTATGTAAGTAAGGTATCATTTTAATTATATGGACCTACAGAATAAAGATAAGGTGTTATTTTTACCATTTGTACTGCGTAGAAATGGAAGCCCCCAAAATTTACAAAATTGTCAATTTTCAATTTTCAAAATTTCAATTTTGTCTCACAAAGATTTTTTTCCCGTTTCGCAGTAGATTTTTGGGTAAAATGACTGATGTCATTACAAAGTAGAATTGGTGGCGCAAAAAATAAGCCATCATATGGATTTTCAGGTGCAAAATGGAAAGAGTTATGATTTTTTAAAAGCAAGGAGGAAAAATGAAAATGTTAAAATGGAAAAACCCGGGTCCTTAAGGGGTTAATATAACTGTAGCATTCTAGTGGGCCAAACACCTCGTGGTTGCTCCTGGTGCTGGGACACCACATAGACGTTGATAACCCTTCAGCATGAACTAGATACAGTTTTTGGTTAAAAATCATTTGCCAGAGCCAGACAAACTAGTATAGACTGTCTCCAGCCTTCTGGGAGACAGGTTTGGACTTGGAAACTCATAGAATTTTCTAGAGGCTTCTAGGCAGCCTGTTTGAGGGAAAGTCATGTGACCCACTTCTCATACACATGTACAATATCCACCTATGGTAGCAGTACAGAGAAAGTTAACAGTTGCAGAACTTAATGTATAACTCAGTGTATGCATATGTTAAGCAGTGTAAAAACAATGTAGCATGTGAGAAAGCTTTAACTCACAATTGGGAGTTTTCCTATCCTTGGTGACGGAAAATTTTGATTTTATTAAAAACAAGACGTGAGTATTATACTTTTAAACTTCTTTACTGAACCTCAGCGGCAAATACATATGGTAAGTATCAAGAAATTTTTTATATGTGAAAAGAGTATGAAACATATAAACTAGGGTGTAACCTAGTATGCTGTCTATGTCAACAACCAATCAGGCTGCACAATAGGTGATGTCTGCAACTGCCACACAGGTAAATTCAAATGTAGAGTAGAACTTGAAAATAACGTAGGAGGGAGAAACATATCGTCTCAATGAATAGGAACTGGTATGAAGATCGGCGAAGAGCTGGTTATTGTTGAGCTGAAAAATAAAAGAAACAATCAGAGGGATGGGATTTGGGAGGGATAATACTGCCGTCTTGTTTTTATTAAAATCTACATTTTCCATCACCAAGGATAGGAAAATTCCCAATTTTAAGGCAAAACAAGACGCTTCGTATTATGCTAGTTCAAAGCTATGCATAAAATATATATTATACAAATAACAATATAACTAGAAAGAATAGAAGGTAATTATAACAATAACATAGATACATGAGATTCTAGTTTAAAATAAAAGGTTTTAAAAGTAGAATTAGAAGACCAATTGGCAGCTTTCAGTAAATCTGAGAGAGGCACCAGATTGAAAAAGTTTAGTGGAGACGGCACTTAGCAGTAAATGTGATTGGGTATGAGGAAAATCTTCACTGACGAGTCCGCAGGCTCTGAAGTCTCTGAGGAGAATGACAGAGCCCGCGAACGTTTGACAGGAGAGGACCTCGCTGTCATGCAAGTATCGCAAGATCCCGGACGTGCGCTCGAGCGGGGAGACGGCAATGGGAGAAAGAAAGCGCTCGAGACCAAACAATGGTGCCGATGACGCAGTTAACAGGTAAGAAGATACGTAAACGAGGTTGTAAGGTGGAATAAAGGTGATGAAAAGGGATAGGAAAACCAGAGAATAACTGGGTTGAAAATGAGAAGAAGAAATGAATGTACGGATAAGCGGCGTATATATAAATATGAACAAGGGAAATATGAGTATTTAGAATATGGAAAAATGCACTGGAAAAATAGAAAAAGGGAATATAATGTGATGAAGAAGTGAACAATGACTGGGTAAATTATAAGGTTGAAAGGAATAAACAAAGGTAGATCCGTATATGAAATAAGTCAAAAAACGGAAAACATATATATATGGAAATAATGGTAGAAAGTTAAGAAAAGTTAATAAAATAATGAAGGGAAATGAAATAAAGATTAATTAAATTAATATATGTCTTAAAATATATATAATAATGAGATAACATGAGAGAAAAATAACTTATCCTTGTCAGACTGCTAAGCAGCAAAGAAGAAGGAGGTTACCTGTGTGGCAGTTGCAGATATCACCTATTGTGCAGCCTGATTGGTTGTTGACATAGACAGCATACTAGGTTACACCCTAGTTTATATGTTTCATACTCTTTTCACACATAAAAATTTCTTGATACTTACCATATGTATTTGCTGCTGAGGTTCAGTAAAGAAGTTTAAAAGTATAATATGAAGCGTCTTGTTTTGCCTTAAAATACAGAATTTAATTGAAAGGAGACAATTTACAAACACACTACAACTTATATACTTCAGCAGCTTGAAAACTGGAACCGTGACACTACATTGGCAGCTTTTTTTCTTAGTATCCTAGTGTAAACTTCAGATATACGGTCCACATTGGGTGTGAGAGTGCTCTTAGACACTTACTCTTATTGCGGTGGCTACCTTTCAGGACCCCACATCATAAGCAAGAGATCTAACTAACTGTATTTGAGCATTGTGTTCTTTGACTTTATAACAACTAACATTCTCCACACTATGGCCGTACCTCAATCTTACACAATGGAGCTATCATGGTGCTCCAGAAATATTTACAGGGAAGGGGTGGCATAATTTTAAGGTCATCTATCCTCCGCCTATTCATGATAATACCATGGAGAGGAGTGGCATAGCCAATATCTATTTTATTTTTTCACTAAAAATGCACATGAGATACTGCATGCATACGTGTCCCTTATGTACTGCTATACAATTTTTTATTTTTTGGAGTAGACAAGTAAAATAAATAAAGAAATGGTGAAACCTGCTAATGAAACCTTATTTCTTAAATTATTATATATTTTTTTTTACTCGGAGTCAGGGCCTTTTTTATTTGAAGTTTAATTTCAATCAATATTGTTACATTTCATTAATTGGAGTTCACCAGGGTTCACTCAGACACAGCAATATGGCTCTGCTGGCTGGGATGCTGTTGGTGAGCAGGGCAGGACAGCAAATCTCCCTGACATGCACATGAGATGTGACAGCAACCTTGCAGTTCTTCAGCTGACCTGCAACTGCACCTGCGCTGACATCATTCGCCAACCTCACCTTCATAACATGAGAGCCGATGCCTGGCTCTTGCATGTGTTTGCACTGTAGCCTACAGACTGTTCACAATTTTATGTGGCTCTGTAACTTTTAGTGTTGCTCGCAAATATTCGCAATTCGACTTTGCGAATATAGCACTATATATTCGTAATTACGAATATTCGTTTTTTTTCCACATATGCGAAACTTTATGCCCATATGCGCATATTCGTGAATATTGAGTCCTCCCTTACTTAATGGTATAGGGAACTATGACTTGTGCATTAACTCTGTGATTTTTTGCCCATTGAAACAGACAGGCCCATTGTGGTATATGGGGATCTCACGGCATGTGTAGCACAGTGGAATGGGAGACCACCACTGGTTCTAGTCCTGGGGTATTACAGTGTTGTGGTTTAACTTTACTTTGCTGGAAAAGCTGCTGAGTTGCCCATAGCAACCAATCAGAATGCTTCTTTCATTTTTCACAAGGCCTCTGCAAAATGAAAGAAGCAATCTGATTGG
Organism: Hyla sarda; assembly: GCF_029499605.1. Classification (NCBI taxonomy): domain Eukaryota; kingdom Metazoa; phylum Chordata; class Amphibia; order Anura; family Hylidae; genus Hyla; species Hyla sarda. The sequence continues at coordinate 215,039,651 of NC_079193.1, read as the reverse complement.
TTGCTATGGGCAATTGCACAACTCTTCCTCTACACTGGTTTTGATGAATCTCCCCCATAGAGGGAGATTTATCAAAACCTGTCCAGAGGAAAAGTTTCTGAGTTGCCCAAAGCAACCAATCAGATCACTTCTTTCATTTTTGAAAAGGCCTCTGAAAAGTGAAGGAAGCAAGTTGATTGGTTGCTATGGGCAACTCAGCAGCTTTTCCAGGAAATTTAAATTAAACCACAACACTGTAACACTCTGTCCCACCCCAGGACTCGAACCAGCGGTGGTCTCCCATTCCACTGTTCTGCCAAGATGGTCCTGCTTATCTTACTGTTTTACATGCTGTGAGATCCCCATAGACCACAATGGGCCTATTGGCTTGAAAGGGCAAAAAAATCACAGAGTTAATGCACTAGTCATAGTTCCCTATACCATTAAAGAAGGGAGGGCTCAATATTCGCGAATATGCGCATATATTTTCGCATATGCGCAAAAAAAAAAGCAAATGTGCAAATTTCACGCTCATCACTAGCAACTTTATGGCTGAGTTTCTGTGGTTTCTAGATATTGCCACACAGGAATTGACTTGTTGCAGTGGCGACTCCTTTTACAGTACCATGTTGGAATTCATTAAGAGTTACTCTGGGGAACTGAACTCATCCCCTATGCACACGATAGGGATAAGTGTCTGATCTCAGGGGGTCCAACCACTGGGCCACCCGTGATCTCATGTACAGAGCCTGGCTACTTATCTGTCCTCAGCATGCCTTGACCATCACCTTCTGAGACGATGACCTGGTCAGCCAATCACTGGCCACAATGATGTTCCTCTTCAGCTGGTTATTGGCTGAGTGGGCCGTCACATGTACTCATTTCCAAAGGTGGGGGCCAGAGCACTCCTAGGATGGGTAATTAGCCGGGCCCCGTACAGGAGATCACAGGTGGTCTTAGCAGTCGAACTCCGCACGATCAAGGGGACAAGTTCAGTTCCCCAAAATACCCCTGTAAAAAGACTCATTATTTTACAAATGTTTGTAAGGCTGGGTTAAAACATATTGCATTTATGTTGCATTTTTTTATTGCATTATTTTTACTATTTTTTGCTTTATTAAGTATTTACTAAGCATTTTGTTAGCAGAAGACTGACAAGAAAAAGTTATATACATTGCGGTGGAATTGCATCATAAGGCTATGCTCCCACATCCAATTGTGGCTGAAAAATTCAGACAAAGAAAGAAAAGAGAAAAAAAAAGCCATTTGTTGCATTTTCAATCAATTATTGTTTTTGGTAATTTTTTTGGCCTGATATTTGCTCTTTCTTTTCTAAAATGTTAAACTTTAAAACAGTGTGAACATAGCCTGATTAGCATTGTAGGCTTAAATAGGTTGTCTTGGGAAATAAAAAATAAAAAAGGCTCAGGGAGGTGGTTAAATACAAACTATGCCTCCCCCCACCGCTGTCTTTGAGCCCGATCATGACGCACAGCATTTCCTGTGTTCGAGGGTTGACAAGTGAATCTGGAGTGGCTGAGGGGGGACACCACTATGACCACTGCTTGTTCTGACCCAGTCCTCAGTCTATTACTCAATCTAAAGGTCGAGTGTATAATGGATATAGTGGACACTTGGTGGAAAGATCGCCTAGACCGATATTACTAAATACATATTTTTACTCAGCAACAATTATACAAGACATACATAAAAGTATATAAAATATATAAAAATACACCTGTAATATCCCTACAATAAACCACAGGGCCCTTTTGGTCTTTGTTGGAACTAGAACAACTAATACAAATAGCCCCAGTCACATAAATACATATATATATATATATATATATATATCAGTATAAATGTGAATGGGATGAATTTGTTTTAGTTCCAGCAAAGACTGCAAGGGCCCTGCAGTTTATTGGATATTACAGGTGTATTTTTATATACTTTTATGTATGTCTTGTATAATTATTGCTCAATAAAAATATAAATATTTAGTAATATCGGTCTAGGTGATCTTTCCCCTAAGTGTCCACTATATCCATTACACACTTGACCTTTAGATTGAGTAATACACTGAGGCCTGAGAAATTATCTTTTTCTCCCAATATTTCATTCTAACTCTGGGGGTGTGAGAGTTCCCAGTGTACCTTGTGTATTCTATCGTGAGCTCCACAAATTTACATTTGATTTCTGCAGTGAATTTTAGCTTAGCTGTATGGCAATGGGTACGGTGGCTGATGTGTGAAAGGTAGAAAAGTGACCTTACATGTACAAACAAGGGATCCTGGGACTTGCTGTTGGAGGGAAGGAACTCCAACAGAAAATAGCCAGTTCACAAAAAGAAAGTAGCAGTGAATCCTTCCAGATCCTCCATTACTGTTTGGCTGTAAAGTCACCTTATGCTGGATACCACCTTTAAGGCAGACTGCATTGGTAGGTGCTTGAATTTTTATACATATAATCATAGGGCTTAATTTAATGATCAAAAGGTGGAGTTCAATACTTTATTTTTCCAATAAGTGAATGTTTAGTGTGGATTAAGTCAAAGAACAGACACAGTTTTGTTTGGTGTTTTCTTAGTGGAAAGAAAAGCCACAAAAAAACACAGTTTCTGTGGATTTTTTTCTTTGGCATTTTCCCCCCTGCAATACATGCATTTTTCCAGTGCCCCCCCCCCCACACTCTGCCAACATCTTTATGAAAAGTCATCATATCCTTAGCATGTTGCAATTTTGGAAAAATGCACCTGAGCCTTAAAAAAAAAAAAAAAAAAAAAAAAAAAGAAAATATGCACCACTGCCATGTGAGTAGGAAGTGCCATACAGAGAATATAGTGTTTTTTGGGGCATTTTTTTTGACAAAAGTTTGTTCCCAGCCTAATACATTTTCTTAAATTAAAGAAAATGTAACTCTGTAACTGAAATTGTATACATTTTTTTCTCAGCTTTGAAAGAAACAACAAACATGCATGAGATTGAAAACATGTTTTCAAAGCCATCTGGATGTTTCCAAATTTAAGGTACTGTTACATTTTTATTTAGGAGAGAGGCTTAACCACTTATGGACACAGCATTTTTTTTTTTTTTTTTTTTTTTGCACTTTATTTTTTTACTCCTCACCTTCTATTAACCATGATGCTTTTCATTTTCCACCTACAGACCAAATATACTTTGTAATGATATCACTCATTTTATCACAAAATCTACAGCAAAACAAAGAAAAAAATATTTGTGGGGCAAAATTGAAAACTAAAAGGCCATTTTGCAATTTTCAGGGCTTCTGTTTCTACACAGTGCACTTTTAGGTAAAAATTACACTTTATCTTTATTCTGTAGGTCCATCCAATTAAAACAATACTCAATGTATGTACTTTTTTATTACTTTTAAAAAATTATAACTTTTTGTTCAAAAATTAGGATATTTAACCCCTTAAGGACCGGGGTTTTTCCCGTTTTTGCCTTTTCGTGTTTTGCTCCTTGCCTTTAAAAAAATCATAACTCTTTCAATTTTGCACCTAAAAATCCATATGATGGCTTATTTTTTGCGCCACCAATTCTACTTTGTAATGACGTCAGTCATTTTGATCAAAAATTTATGGTGAAACGGAAAAAAAAATCATTGTGAGACAAAATTGAAAAAAAAAAAACGCCATTTTGTAACTTTTGGGGGCTTCCGTTTCTATGTTATACATTTTTCGGCAAACATGACACCTGATATTTATTCTGTAGGTCCATACGGTTAAAATGATACCCTACTTATATAGGTTTGATTTTGTCGTACTTCTGGAAAAAATCATAACTACATGCAGTAAAATTTATACGTTTAAAATTGTCATATTCTGACCCCTATAACTTTTTTATTTTTCTGTGTATGGGGCGGTATGAGGGCTAATTTTTTGCGCCGTGATCCGAAGTTTTTAACGGTACCATTTTTGCATTGATAGGACTTATTGCACTATTTTGTACTTTGGAATTTTTTTGCGTGCACGCCATTGACCGTGCGGTTTAATTAACGATATATTTTTTATAATTCGGACATTTCTGCATGTGGCGATACCATATATGTTTATTTTTATTTACACTGTGTTTTTTTTTTATGGGAAAAGGGGGGTGATTCAAACTTTTAATAGGGAAGGGGTTAAATGATGTTTATTCACTTTTTTTTTTGCAGTGTTATAGCTCCCATAGGGACCTATAACACTGCACACACTGATCTTTCACATTGATCACTTGTTTCTCATAAGAAACCAGTGATCGATGATTCTGCCGCATGACTGCTCATGCCTGGATTTCAGGCACTGAGCAGTCATTCGGCGATCGGAAAGCGAGGAGGCAGGTAGGGACCCTCCTGCTGTCCTGTAAGCTGTTCGGGATGCCACGATTTTGCCGCGGCTATCCCGAACAGCCCACTGAGCTAACCAGCATGCTTTCGGTTTCACTTTAGACGCGACGTTCAACTTTGAATGCTGCGTCTAAAGGGTTAATAGCACGCGGCACAGCGATCAATGCCGAGCGCTATTAGCCACGGGTCCCGACCGTTGTTAGAGGCCGGGCCCGACCCGCTATGACGCGGGGCCACGCCGTGGCCCCGCGTTATAGATCGGGAGTGGACACATGACGTTCCAGTACGTCATGTGTCCTTAAGGGGTTGAAATTGTCCTATTCAATAAATCTTTTATTTCTCATTTATTTCTCATGTCTCTTGTGCCATGTTGGTATAAGAAAAAAAAAAAAGAGACAGACACGAAGGTGCTTCATGTATTATCACTTAGACTCTTAGAGAATAAGATAGGCAGTAGGCAAAATGAGCCCGTAGGTAATGGCCGCTCACCTGGAACAAGTAAAAAACTTGCACATCAACCCACACCAGTGGGTTACATAGATAACAAAACAGTTGCTAAGCCCGGGGTCCCAGGAAATGGAGAATCAGTCCTGATTCATGTAGTGAAGAAGAATGGAGGAAAAAAAGACCCTTGCAATGATGCTGCCAGTTTCACGTGAACTAAGAAACCAGACCAGAGATGTACATTTCACAAAACAATGGAAAGGTTTGTTGAGAAAACAACAAACAGGGATGACGTGATGACGCATTTCGGGGGTCACCACCTGATCTTCCTCAGATCAGTATACAGATACTTCAAACATACATGGTATACATAAGTAACGAAAATGACACCAAAATTAAGTAGGAGGGGCCTGATTGGAATGACATCACAAAGTAAACAATGCACACTTGAAAAAAAATGGTATGAATACATATAGTTAAGGAAATACAGAATCGCATGCTACGTCCACAAGAAAACAGCAATTATAAGTTAAAACATTACCATAAAATGCTCAGAACAATATCCATCAAACACGATCATCCGAGCAGTGGATGTAAACATTTCGTCACGTCTGGAGTGGCACGTGTCAGTGTAGCTAAGAGAAGTCAGCCGGGTCCAGAGCAGCGATCTTCAGATCAGGCAGCTGTAAGGCTAGGTTCAGACTACAGAATTTCCGCCTGCAAATCCGCTTTGAAATTGCAGGCGGAAAATCCGCTTGCTAAAATGTATAGTGTAGTAAATGGGTTTCCATTCACAAATTCACACTTCGGAATTTGTGAACGGAAAATCCACTTGGAAATTTCTGCCTGAAGAATGGCATTGCTCTTTCTTCACTCGGAAATACTCGCGGAACACAGTGCAGCCTATTGGAGACTGCAGTGTCCGCTCGGTCCTGACTCAGTCGGCGCTGGCCGCACTCGGAATCCCCGGGCAGAAATTTTCCGCCCGGAGATTCCGTAGTCTGAACCTAGCCTAACTAGGACACGTCGCTAGGATGGACAAAACACGTTATCCGCTTCAACCCTGCAATGTATGTAGCGGTAGAATACAACACTCTACAATCCTCAGTGAAGAAAAAACTATTTACAATAAGAGACATGATTATTAGTAAATCCTATTTATCAGCAGGAAAGAAAAGAAAACCTTGTCCTGTAAACTAAGTGAATGAAATGGTAAATTATTAACGGCATAAAATGGAATAAAACAAGGGTCCTGAAGACATATTGCAACCCATATAACTGAATAAAATGGACCACACGATGAAAGAGACATAATAAAATGAAATTAAGACATATAAAACCCTTATTGACTTGAAGGCTATGCGCCAGGGCTACAGTCTGATGAGACAGAGGAAATGAGATTAGTAAAATAAAACATAAGGTATAAAAAAGCCAAATGTATTAAAAACTGGACTATCACATACCTCAATGAAACATACATGCCGGAAAAAGCTGCATCATAAAATATATGTCAAACAAGAATAAAAAGTGTAAAGTTTGCAAAATCCACAATAGGGTATGTTAGCACCCTATAAAAACTCTGCAAAATAAAGCAATTCAATATTCCACTCAATCATTTCATTAAGGCCCCATGGAGACAGGTTCTGAAGTGTTTGTATCCAGAAATTTTCTTTCCGCCTCAAAGTGTTAAACCTCTGGGATATATCCTTAGCAACTTGTTCTATAGGAATAGCCCAGATAAGGCTAAAATCCCCCACATGACACTCTATAATGTGTCGGGGGACACTGTGCAGTGTTTTTGATAACAACAGGACAAGGTTTTCTTTTCTTCCCTGCTGATAAATAGGATTTTACTAATAATCATGTCTCTTATTGTGAATTGCCTTTGTAGGCCCTCCGCATTATTTGGCTTCAGACTATATATATATTCTGTGACTTGTCTGATCCATCCCAAGGCTAAAGCGGATCACATGGTTTGTCCATTCTAGCGATGCCTCCTAGTTACAGCTGCCTGAACTGAAGATCGCTGCTCTGGAACCGTCTGGCTTCTCTTAGCTACACTGACATGCACTACTCCGGACGTGACGGAATGTTTACATCCGCCGAACTTGGGCGCCATTTTCTTTACCTATATATACCATGTATGTTTGAAGTAGCTGTATACTGACCTGACGAAGGGGGTGGTAACCCCCAAAATGCGTCATCCCAGTCATTTTACAGTGTTTTGTGAAATCTACATCTCTGGTCTGCTTTGTTAGTTCACTTGAAACTGATAGCGCCATTGCAAGGGTCTTTTTTTCCTCCATTCTTCGCTATTTTTTGTGCCATGATCTTTGGTTTGTATTGGTACCACTTTTGCTTTGGTGGGACTTTTTATTTATTTTATTTTGGTATATTAGGTGACTTAGGTGTCTTTTTATGTTTACGTCATTGACCCTGTGGTTTCATTATGCCATATTTTACTAGTCTGGACATTTACCCACGCTGCATTACCACATATGTTTATTTTTATTTATATTGTTTTATTTAAAACATAAAGGGGGGTGATTCAAACTTTTATCAGGAAAGGTTCTTATTTACATTTATTAATATTTTTTATTACATTTTATTCACAATTTTTTTGTTCCTATAAGGGACTATTATATGCAAATTTTCAATGGCATACACTGAACAATGCTGTGTATTAGCACAGCGTTGATCAGTGTTATCGGCATTCCATTAGTACAGGTTGCTGCGGCTGCCTGCACTGTTGGATCGCCGATAGGACAGACGGAAGGCAGGTAAGTGACCTTCTGTCCTCTCAGCTGATTGGGACCCCATGATTTTGTCACAGTGGTCCCGATCAGCTCCCTGGGCTAACCTTCATTGACTTTCACAGCATTTAGATGTTGCAATCAACTTTCGATCATGGTGTCTAAAATGTTAATGCTAGACATCAGCTTGATTGGCAATGTCTGGCATTAGGCATGGGTCCTGGCAGCTGAAAGCGCCAGGACTCATCAGGAATGAAGCTCGCTAAGTTCCCGAGTGCACTAATGTTATCACAAATTATACTGGCTTCAGCATCTTGTTGTATAATTCACACCTGACAGGAAGTTGTGTTGTCCTTCCATTTTCAGTGTGGCATTGTTTCAGCAGCTCTCTGAATCCTCCCAAGACAATGCATCATTCTCTGCTTTCTAAGGAGGCTTGGAAGGATATTGTCACTAAGTTCAAGCTCTGCCTCCTGAGTGATTTCCCCACCTCTGACCAGCCCCTACAGCCAAATCACCACCTCTTCCATCTCATACAGATCTGCCTTGCCCCCCCCCCACAGCCCCCCATTATTGCAATACCTGCTCTTCACCGCATTACACATCCCAATGCTGAAGACAATACCTCACATTGCCACTTAGTCAGTCACTGGCTGAGGCAGGATATCGCTGCAGCTCTGGATGTGTAGAATGGTGTAGACCAGGTGCTGTAATAACAAAAGCTGCATGGGGAGCGAGGGAGGTAAGTATAGTTTATTTATTTATTTTTTATTTTTTTTTTATCAGATAGCCTGAGCACATTTCTTTAAAAAACAAATTCTTGGACAATCCTTTTAAAACAGTAAATCAGTATGTAGCAAGTTTCTTTTCTGACCCCTAGTGGTGGCTGCAGGCAGCAACATTTTTATTTATTGCTGTGCAGAGAATTTAAAGTCCTATACAAAAAAAAAAAAAAAAAAAAGATATATAGAAATAAGACAGTACAGAAATATTGAACAGAGAACATGAGAAGAGATGGATTTTCACTTTAATTTACACCAGTGGTAGACAATGACAAATGTTTAGCGTAAAGCTAAGTTACAGTGCATTTTTTTAAATGTATTTCTTAATCTGTCGGCACTATATAAACATTATTACTATTATTACAATTATTGCATCAGATATTGCATGCATTTTTATGATTACCTAACATATAAACAGACTTTAAATACGAATAATTATTACTGTAGTCTGCGTATTCTGTGATGCAATTACCTACCAAAGAATACAGCATAGGCTGCATTCACACATAGTATTTGGATTCTCATTTAGGTCAGTATTTTAAGCCAAAGCCACAAATAGAACCAGCACTAAAAAACTAAAACTAAAATGGAACACAGGCTGTTTGAAAAACAGATTTGATGGTGTAAAAGGATGCATGTCATACTTTAAAAGAAATGCATCACAAGCTAAAAAAAATAAATAATAATAATATTAAAAAGCAGTCATAGTTTAGGCCAGTGTTTTTCAACCAGTGTGTCTCCAGCTGTTGCAAACTCCCAGCATGCCCACACTGTTTAAAAAACACTGGTTTAGGCCATGCATTTGGCACATACATCAAGAAAACATCCCCTGTGTATAGACCCAAAAAATGCAATGTGAACACAAAATATCAAAACCAGTAAAAAAATAAATAAATAAATAAATCTGCTCTTATCAATTTAAATAAAGCAAGCTTATGTTTTGCTTATCATGTTTATGTTTTCAACAAAAAGAATGATTTGCAGGTGTGAATCTTCATATATTCTTAGACTGGAAAGGTTTTAAAATAGAATGTCCCTTTATTCCTCCGCTACTAAAATCTGGAAGATTGAAGAGTGTTTTTCCTATTGTGAGCAACATTGTTTATTTGCAAAATGTTGCAGTCATATTAACTCGAAGAAAATGCTACAATACAAATCTATTCCTTCCTTAGTAAAATTAAGTACTCCAGGACACAGAAGGGGTTAAGTGTCAGATCATGGGGGGTCTGACCCCTTTCGCCCCCCCGCGATCTCCCGTATGGGGCCACTGCTCTCCTTCTAAATGAAGCGTGTCGACAACCGCACGAAGCGGCAACCACATGCTCCCTCAATGCATCTCTATAGGAGATCCACAGATTGCCGAGTGCAGCACCGGCTCTCCCATAGAGCTGCATTGAGGAGGTGTGTCGGCCACCACTTGGTGCGTCAAACACGCCGCATTCAGGAGATTGGGGGGAGGGGGGCAAGCAGTCGGCGTCATCACTGGATGTAACTGTAATGTAATCATTTATACAGTCTGCGGAGCACATGTGTAGGATTGCTATCTACCACTATATTGTTGCTGTTTGGGAAAAATATTGGTCTGTTCAGAGTGTTTTGTTTTCAGTGTCTGTATGATGGTAATATTCGGGCTCTATATGGTAATATATCTGGTCATGGTTGGGCAGTATTATTTTGCATTATTTAGTGTTATTATTGGTTATGTTGATTTTGGTATTGGTGGCATTTATCTAGCAACAGTAAAATGGTAATTTGTATGGGGATAATATTTGCTCTTTGTGGAGTAGTACTATTAGGAACTGTGTGATTTTATTATTTAACCCCTTAAGGACTAAGCCCATTTTGGCCTTAAGGACCCGGCCAATTTTCGTTTTCAAAACACTTTCAATTTTGCACCTACAGACCCATATAAGTATACTTGTTTTTTGCATCACCAATTTTACTTTGCAATGACATCACAGATAACACAAATAACATAATCTGCGGCAAAACAAAACAAAAACTTGTGGGGTGAAATAAAATAAAAAACACATTATCTTCATTATGTAGGTCCATACGGTCACAAGGATAACCAATTTATTTTTCGGCACATGGGGCTAAATGAGGACTCATTTTTTATGCCGTGGTCTGTAGTTTTTATCGGTTTCATTTTTCATGGCTTTTTATAATTTTTTTTAATGGTATTTGAAGTGACCGAAAATGCACAATTTTGGACTTTGGTAATTTTTTTACGTGTACGCCGTTGACCGCGTGATTTAACTAACCTTATATTTTAATAGTTTGGACATTTACACACGTGGCGAGACCACATTTGTTTATGCCTATTTTTGATAACATGATTTTATTTTAAAAAACGGGAAATGGGGGGGGGGGGGGGTGATTCAAACTTTTATTAGGGTCCTGGCGCGCGAGCCACTGTAGGACGTTTCAGGAGTCTCCTCCCTTTCTCAACATGTTGAGAAAGGGAGGAGACTCCTGAAACGTCCTTCAGCGGCTCGCACGCCAGGGAGCTTTTCCTCACCCCCTCAGAATCAGCGTCCATGCGGCCAGGAACATACCATCCTACAGACAGCAAGTTCCGGATGGACAGTTCTGAAGACACCGTATGGAAGGATCTCTGAACAGTTTTTATGCACTGGGTGAATATGTTCTTAATTTTCACTGCATTTTGTGTAATGAACAAAAATTGAGATAAAAGGAACTTTTATATGCAATTCCCGGTTATATGTCATACTCCACCCCTAGACATTTTATCCCCTATCCAAGGATAGGGGATAAGATGTCTGATCACAGGGGTCCTGCCTCTGGGGACCCCCGTGATCTCTCCTGCAGCCCCAATTCATCAGCAGGACGGAGCCGAAGTTTGCTCTGCGCTTGATGACTCAGATACACTGGTTGGCGGTTCCTGACATCATGGACCTGCTCCCTTGTGACATCATGCCCCACCACCTTAATGCAAGTCCATGGGTGGAGGCATGGCCATACCCACCAGGTATGAAGCGTATTAAGCTCATGAGCATGCTTCAAACCCCGGTAACGGGACCAGGGTGCACAGGTACGCCCTGTTTCCTAAACCCCTTAAGGACACGTGCCATAAATGTACATTTACTGCATGGCTGTGCCGCAAGTGCAGGAGCTGTGCTCGCTTCATTCGCAGCGGGTCCCGGCAGCTGTCAGCAGATTCGGCGGTAATGGCAGACATGAGAAGATCCGCCGATAATGGCAGACATGAGCGATCACAGATCATGGCATCTGCAGCAGTGCAGCACTTAAAATGGCTGATCTAATCGCCCGGAGGTCCCCTCACCTGCCTCCGTGTCTGTCTCCCGGGGTCTTCTGCACTGATCTGCCTTCCAACAGACCAGAGCAATAGATTGCTGATAATACTGATCAGTGCTATGCCCTATGCATAGCACTGAACAGTATTAGCAATCTAATTATTACTATAAAAGTGTAAAATAAATGTAAAAATAAAGTTTTTTTAAAAAGTCAAAAAAAATTGAAAAATCACCTCGCCCAATAAAGTTTTAGATCACCCCTTTTCCCCATATTACACAAAAGCATAAAAAATGATAAACAATAAACATATTTGGTATCATCGGTGTCCGAACTGTAAAAATATAATGCTATGGCAAACAGCGTAAACACACACACACAAAAAAAAAATTCAGCTTTTTTGTCATATCAAACTACAATTTTTTTATTTTTTTTTACAAAAAGCAATCAAAAAGTCAAATATGCGAAAATGTGGTACTAAAACAAACTACAGATCATCCCTGAATATGGAAAAATAAGAAAGTTAGAGGTGGTCAAAATAGGGCAATACTTGCCATGCATACATACTGATTTAATATTAATTGTATTGACCCAAAGAATAAAGAAAACATGTAATTTATACTGTAAAGTGTACAGTGTGAAAATGAACCCCCCCAAAATTTGCTAAATTATGAGTTTGTTTAAATTTCCTTACACAAAAAATAATTTGGGGGGTTTACCATACATTTTTGGGTAAAATGAGTGATGTCATTACAAAGTGCAACTGGTACGGGTCACTAAAAGGAACTATAAAAGAGTTTTGGGTTATAGAAGTGGAGGAAAAAATGAAAACGCAAAAATAAAATTGGCTGTGTCCTTAACCTCTTAAGGACTGAGGGCGTATGGATACGCCCGTGGGAATTCCAGTCCCAGCCGCTAGCCGGTTGGGGACCGGACCGGAATGCCTGCTGGAATCATTCAGCAAGCATCCCGGCACATCATCGAGGGGGGTCCTGAGACCCCCCCATGTCGGCGATCGCAGAAAATCGCATGTCAATCAAATATTCATCTATAACAAGCAGTACCAGGTATTGTAGTGAATTGTAGTGAATATTGCAGTGGTATTTGTGGTAAAACATCAAGGTGCCCTGAGAAGGCATCACTCCTGTGCACGTTTTGGCGCACACCTTCTTCTCAGGACATGTGCAGACATGTATGTGGTGGCTAAGGGTTGCGTGTATGCATATTTATGGGTGCTGTGACAATGGTAAGAGTTTGTGATGCCAGGAGTGTTAACCACCACACTCCAAGGATTAAACAGTTGCCGATTCCAAGCCACAAATGCAAGATAAGAGAAACCACATGTGAATTTTACTTTAGGAATTGCAACAGTGTAATACACACAGGACAGTTCAATTTTAGTGCAATTTCACTGAAGGATGCTATAGGGAACCACAGTTACTGTATTGACACACTATTGACTTGACTGGTCTGAACTAGACTTTGACAGACTTGACTGAGCTAACCTTGACAGGACTAGACTAAATGACTGAGACCTGACAGGAATTAGGCTTGGGAGCTGACTATTACTGACTCTTGCAACTTCACTTGTGGAATTCCAATGTAAGGGCTTATCGCCAGGGTGGACTTGCATGGACCAAAGTGGCCAGTGGATCTTTACACACACATATGGTGAGGTACAGGTCGCACAGCAGAGGTCTGGACTGGACCTCCACTCACTCTCCTCTCCAGACTCACACTAACTCCTCCCTGTCTAGACAGACCTGGGGAAGCAGGGCCGGAGGCCCTGATTGGTCAAAGGCTCATGTGATTCCCTATGCATCCCCCAACACAGTTAAAATTAACACTTTACATGACAGAGACAAGTGCATTAAACAATAGAAATCACATTAGAACACATTTTAAAACAAATTACATTTAAGCCTGGAGCTGTGGACCGGAGCAGACACAAGAAAGTGACATTCACCTGACAGGACAGTTTGTGTGCTCTGCACCAGGACACCGCATTTATGTAGGCTACTCTACTGACCTGATGATATGATTGGGGTTTCCCTGATGATACTGCTATTTTTCAGTTACCCATTACTTTCAAACTTTATGTATATGTGACATATATTAAATTGTTCTAATTTAGTTATATATATATATATATATATATATATATATATATATATATATATGTTTTTTTACATTTATGATTAAGCAACATCAAATAATAAGTGACGTGTTAGGTAGATTAGCAGACATTTTTACAATTCTGGAATTATCATCTCCATATACATAAGCTAGCAGGTTCTTAACAGGTTAATGTGTGCAAATATTGTATTGTGCTTCCTTGTGTTTAAATAGCCCCTATGTTTCATTCCTGTTACTAACTATTCCCATCCATGACATTGTGTAGCATTATGCGATGGACTAAATGGCTATTTGATGCTAAGGGAACATTGTGTAGTTTCAGATTGTGTGCTAATGAGCATCTACACTATACAGCAATAGGTGATAATTGTTCGGCAGTAATGATGGCTCTGACATACTTCATGTATACTCTCTGAATGCGTAATGAGGAGGATACGTGAACTTTTCCATAAAACGTAATTATATTCCCAGGAACTATTATTTAAGAAGTTAATGATTAATGAACAGTTGCATACGTCCTAACAGAATTTTACTTAATTGTTTTTCGATGATTTGACCTTATCATAGATTTGTAATACTTGCTATTATTTGACCAATCTAAAGATGTGTTATGATGAAAGATTTTCTTTATTAGCCATAAATAACCACAGTATAGCGCCGTTTATATTCCTTGCTGCGTAATGTTACATGTGAATGCTTCATTCAATGACCTATGAAGGAAAAAAGAAGCCACAAAACATCAGCAGAACGAGATGCTTTTTAAAAACTTTTTCCCATTTTGTTACATTTCAACCTGAAATGAAAATTGATTTTGATTTAGATTTTTTTTAATAGGGGATAAGATGTCTGATTACAGGGGGCCCGCCACTGGGACCCCCCGCGATCTCCCTGCAGCACCCGCATTCTATGCGGGAGATGCGTCTCCAGTTTTGGAAACCTCGGGGTTTCCGGGACTGAGGATGTGACATCACGCCACCTCCATTCATGTCTATGGGAGGGGGCGTGACGGACGAAACTGGAGACGCAGCTCCCGCATAGAATGCATCTCACGAGTAGCAGACGTTAAAGGGGTATTCCAGACAAAACCTTTTTTTTATATATATATCAACTGGCTCTGGAAAGTTAAACAGATTTGTAAAGTACTTCTATTAACCTTGAGGACCCAGCCAATTTTCACTGTAGGACACGGCCATTTTTTGCACATCTGAGCACTGTCACTTTAAACATTAATAACTCTGGGATGCTTTTACCTTTCATTCTGATTCCGAGATTGTTTTTTCGTGACATATTCTATTTTATGTTAGTGGTAACATTTTGTCGATACTTGCATAATTTCTTGGTGAAAAATTCCCAAATTTGATGAAAAAGTTGAAAATTTTGCATTTTTTTTTAACTTTGAAGCTCTCTGCTTATAAGGAAAATGAATATTCCAAATAAATTATACATTGATTCACATATACAATATGTCTACTTTATGTTTCCATCATAAAGTTGACATATTTTTACTTTTGGAAGACATCAGAGGGCTTCAAAGTATAGCAGCAATTTTCAAATTTTTCACAAAATTTTCTAAATCAAAATTTTTCAGGGACCAGTTCTGTTTTAAAGTGGATTTGAAGGGCCTTCTTATTAGAAATACCCCACAAATGACCCAATTAAAAAACTGCACCCCACAAAGTATTCAAAATGACATTCAAAAGGTTTGTTAACCCTTTAGGTGTTTCACAGGAATAGCAGCAAAGTGAAGGAGAAAATTCAAAATCTTCATTTTTTACACTCGCATGCTCTTGTAGACCCAGTTATTGAATTTTTACAAGGGGTAAAAGGAGAGAAATCTTCCTAAAATGTGTAACGCAATTTCTCTCAAGTAAGAAATACCTCATATGTGTACGTCAAGTGTTCGGCGGGCGCAGTAGAGGGCTCAAAAGGGAAGGAGCGACAGTGGGATTTTGGAGAGTGAGTTTTTCTGAAATGCTTTTTGGGGGGCATGTCACATTTCGGAAGCCCCTATGTTGCCAGAACAGCAAAAAAAAACAACACATGGCATACTATTTTGGAAACTACACCCCTCAAGGCACGTAACAAGGGGTCCAGTGAGCCTTAACATCCCACAGGTGTTTGACGACTTTTCGTTAAAGTTGGATGTGAAAATTATTTTTTTTTTCACTAAAATGCTAGTTTTCCCTCAAATTTTAAATTTTTACAAGGGATAATAGGACAAAATGACCCCCAAAATTTGTAACCCCATCTCTTCTGAGTATGGAAATACCCCATGTTAGGACGTAAAAGGCTTTGCGGGCAAACTACAATGCTCAGAAGAGAAGGAGCGCCATTGAGCTTTTGGGAAAAAAATTATTTGGAATGGAAGTCAGGGGCCATGTGCGTTTACAAAGCCCCCTGTGGTGCCAGAACAGTGGACTCCCCCACATGTGACCCTATTTTGGAAACTACACCCCTCACAGAATTTAATAAGGGGTGCAGTGAGTATTTACACCCCACTGGCGTTTGACAGATCTTTGGAACAGTGGGCTGTGCAAATGAAAAATTTAATTTTTCATTTTCACGGACCACTGTTCCAAAAATGTGCCAGACCCCTGTGGGGGGGGGGGGGGGGTAAATGCTCACTGTTCCCCTTATTACATTACATGAGGGGTGTAGTTTCCAAAATGGGGTCACATGTGGGTATTTATTTTTTTGCGTTTATGTCAGAACCGCTGTAAAATCGGCCACCCCTGTGCAAATCACCAATTTAGGCCTCAAATGTACATAGTGCACTCTCACTCCTGAGCCTTGTTGTGCGCCCGCAGAGCATTTTACGCCCACATATGGGGTATTTCCGTACTCAGGAGAAATTGCGTTACAAATTTTGGGGGTCTTTTTTTCCTTTTAACGCTTGTGAAAATAAAAAGTATGAGGCAACACCAGCATGTTAGTGTAAATTTAAATTTTTTTTTACACTAACAAGCTGGTGTAGACCCAAACTTTTCCTTTTCATAAGGGGTAAAAGGAGAAAAAGCCCCCCAAAATTTGTAGTGCAATTTCTCCCGAGTACGGAGATACCCCATATGTGACCCTAAACTGTTTCCTTGAAATAAGACAGGGCTCCGAAGTGAGAGAGCTTCATGCGCATTTGAGGACTAAATTAGGGATTGCATAGGGGTGGACATAGGGGTATTCTACGCCAGTGATTCCCAAACAGGGTGCCTCTAGCTGTTGCTAAATTCCCAGCATGCCTGGACAGTCAGCGGCTGTCCGGAAATGCTGGGAGTTGTTGTTTTGCAACAGCTGGAGGCTCCATTTTGGAAACACTGCCATACAATACGTTTTTCATTTTTATTGGGGGGGACAGTATAAGGGGGTGTATATGTAGTGTTTTACCCTTTATTATGTGTTAGTGTAGTGTAGTGTAGTGTTTTTAGGGTACATTTGCACTGGCGTGTTACGGTGAGTTTCGCGCTAGGAGTTTGCGCTGCGGTAAAAAATTTACCTCAGCCCAAACTTGAAGCAGGAATCTTACTGTAAGCCTGCCCGTGTGAATGTACCCTGTACGTTCACATGGGGAGCAAACCTCCAGCTGTTTCAAAACTACAACTCCCAGCATGTACTGACAGACCGTGCATGCTGGGAGTTGTACTTTTGCAACAGCTGGAGACACACTGGTTGGAAAACCTTCAGTTAGGTTCTGTTACCTAACTCAGTATTTTCCAACCAGTGTGCCTCCAGCTGTTGCAAAACTAGATGACCCCCTGGGCGTTTGCACGAGATGCCTGCTGAATGATTTCAGCAGGCATCCCGGTCCGATCCCGCCCAGTGCGTGGCGGGGGCCGGAATTCTCCATGACGTACGCGTATGTCATGGGTCCTTAAGTACCATGGTGTCATGACGTACGCGTACGTCAAGGGTCCTTAAGGGGTTAAAAAATCTTAATCCTTCCAATAGTTATTAGCTTCTAAAGTTTTCTGTCTAACTGCTCAATGATGATGTCACGTCCCGGGAGCTGTGCATGATGGGAGAATATCCCCATAGGAACTGCACAGCTCCCAGGAAGTGAGTCATCAGAGAGCAGTTAGATAAAAAAGAACAACTCAACTTCAGAAGCTAATAACTATTGGAAGGATTAATATTTTTTAATAGAAGTAATTTACAAATCTGTTTAACTTTCTGGAGTCAGTTGATATATATAAAAAGTTTTGGCCTGGAATACCCCTTTAAAGAGAGGATGGCTTCTACAAATGGATAATGATCCTAAGCACCTCGAAATCCACGGGGGATTACATCAAGAGGCATAAACTGAAGGTTTTGCCATGGCCTTCACAATCTCCTGACCTCAACATAATTGAAAATCTATGGATAGACCTTAAAAGAGCAGTGTGTGACATACAGCCCAGAAATCTCAAAGAACTGGAAGACTTTTGTAAGGAACAATGGGCAAATATACCTCAAACAAGAATTTAAAGACTCTTGGCTGGCTACAAAAAGCGTTTACAAGCTGTGATACTTGCCAAAAGGGGCAGTACAAGATATTAACTATGCAGGGTGCCCAAACTTTTGCAGACACTATTTTTCTGTTTTCAGTTATTTTGAAAGTGTAAATAATGGAAATAAAATCTAACTCTTTTGTTGACATATTATAAGAATGTCTAATCTGTAATTTGATGCCTTTTGGAGACTTTTCCATCTTTACCTGGGGTGTCCAAACTTTTGATCCCCACCGTACTAGCCTTTTTCTATTCCACTATTGATGGCCCTCTTCTACTCTAGTCTTGAAAAAAAAAGGCCAGTTCTAATCGTAAAAAATAATAATTATATATATATATATATATATATATATATATATATATATATATCTTCCTAGGCCCCCATCTTCCTAGGCCCCCATAACATCTTCCTAGGCCGCCATCACATATATCAGTTGTCCGGCAGTGTTTTCCTTCGGCAAGCATCGGAGGGAAACTAATGGTAGAATTGATCCCATTCATTTAAATGGGACAGTTCACAATCATCTGGCGTCTCAATTTGGACACTGGATGGTTTGACATGTCGGACGGCACTGGACAGGGGAGCGCAGCTTGCCGGCATCCAGAAACAATGGATAACGGATGCTATACAACTGATGATCAGTTATGGCATCAGTTGCGTAGAGCTTTAGGCTGAGTTCACCTATCCCAGCCTTACTGCTTCTTGTAGTCAATTTGTCACACTGCGGCTCAGCTAATCCTGGCTGCAGTAGTGTCCCGCCTCTGCTATTGATAGGCTGAGTGGCAGTGGGATGTATTGGTCTCCGGCACTAGGAACAAGACCTGGGCTCAATACATTACACTGCTGCTCAGCCTATCAATGGCCTAGGTGGGACATCACTGCGGCTGGCAATTACCTGAGCTACATGTGACGAATCAACCACAAGAAGCACAAAAAAGACAGCAGCAGAGGTCAGGAGCAGAATACCAGAGACAACAGCGGAGACCAGTGGGAGGCAAGTCCAGTTTTTTTATTTTGTTTTTTCGCTTTTTTTTATGCCATCATCCTGGGCAAGTTAAAAAAAATATATATCCTTAAGTACCCCTTCAAAATTTTTGGGGATAAATACAACTTATCATAAAATACAGCATACGTTTTTATGATCTACTGCACAGTAACTTAATAGAACCAATCTTGATCTCAATACAATATATTGTGTAATGTGCCAAATTCTCTTTCCCATTTACCTTTAGGGTGCGTTCCCACCTGGCGTATACGCAGCGTATTTCACCCTGCGCGGGAAATATGCTTTGTATTCCTCACTCACTATACACACAGGGCTTTCCGGCAGCAGCCCTATATGTGCAGTGACTTTTGGAGCCGGAGCTGCGCGTCACAGTCACTCGGCACACAGCCCCACCTCCAAAACTTCCTACACGCATAGAGCTGCCGCTGGAAAGCCATGTGTGTATAGTGTGCGAGGAATACACAGCGTATTTCCCGCTGCTGCCGAAAATTTTGCGCCAGGTGGGAACACACCCTTATAGTAATGGATCTTTCTATCACCTTTTCTACTTCTCAATTCTAAATATAATTGAAGTAAACCCTGCAATAAATCAGAGTTCTCTACCTGGAAAAAAACTTTATCATCCATGACCATCACTACATGGTATAATTGTAATTATTTTTAAAACATTTGTTCCAGAACATTACATTTTGAAGATAATGATCAAACTATTTGCAACATTGAATTATCAATGCCAACCCACATTTGCATTGCTGAAAATTAAAATCTACCAACTTTTTTTTTTGCTCAAATTAATTAAAATTACCACAGAAATGAGTAGAGATTTGCGCACCTCTCATTTTGTGTATTCTTCACATTTTATCCTAAAGCTCATACATTATCTACAGACTAAAGAACAGTTTTTTTACAGTGACCTTTTCAACGGACCAAAAGAGGGTCAACACTGTTCCCAACTAAATTCTCTAACTAACAAGATATATGGATTGCCCTGCTTCAGCCAATAACTGTAAATTCAATCCCAGAGTATCTTCCTCTTCATACCAGCTATCTTATTTAATGTTTTATACTTTAAAGATTCTTTGAAAGAAGTTGAGAAGAACCATTTTAGCTAAGGCAATACAGTCTGCTGTAGAGGGAATCTAAGTCATGTTTTAATATTATGATATATATGTTTTTCCATAAGGATATTCAATCTCTCCCTGTATGCACACTTATATACATTTAGATGTGAGTCCCCGAGTAGGACCACCCACATGACTACATATTGCGGCTGTCCCAGCGGCCATCAAAGGCCAGGACCCATGGCTAATACAGGACATCACTGATCGTGGTGATGCCCTGTATTAACCCTTCAGATGTGGCGATCAAAGCTGACCGCCGCGTCTGAAGTGAAAGTGAAACTATCCCGGCTGCTCGGTCGGGCTGTTCGGGACTGCCGTGGTGAAATCGTGGCATCCTGAACAGCTTACAGGACACCCGAAGGGACCCTACCCTCCTCCTCGGTGTCCAATCGGCGAATGACTGCTCCCTGCCTGAGATCTAGGCAGGAGCAGTCAAGTGCCAATAACACTGATAACAGGCATGTTAATACTAATAAAAGTTTGAATCACCCCCCTTTTCCCATTAGAAAAATAAAACAGTGTAAATAAAAATAAAAATAAACATATGTGGTACCGCCGCGTGTGTAAATGTCTGAACTATAAAAATATATCTTTAATTAAACCGCACGGTCAATGGCGTACACGTAAAACAATTCCAAAGTCCAAAAAAGGGTATTTTTGGCCACTTTTTATACCATTAAAAAATGAATAAAAAGTGATTAAAAAGTCAGATCAAAACAAAAATGGTACCGATAAAAACTACAAAATTAAACCTATATAAGTAGGGTACCATTTTAACCATATGGACCTACAGAATAATGATAAGGGGTCATTTTTACAGAAATATGCACTGCGTAGAAACGGAAGCCCCAAAAGTTACAAAATGGCATTTTTTCTTCGATTTTGTCACACAATGATTTTTTTTTACTGTTTCGCCGTGGATTTTTGGGTAAAATGACTAAAGTCACTGGAAAGTAGAATAGGTGATGCAAAAAATAAGCCATAATATGGATTTTTAGGTGGAAAATTTTAAAGGGTTATGATATTTAAGAGGTAAGGAGGAAAAAACGAAAATGCAAAAACTGAAAAACCCTTCATCCTTAAGGGGTTAAAAAGGGAAAACTAAAATTTTGCATGGACATAGGTATTTAGACATCTTACTTGTATTTTAGCTCTGGGGTTTCCCATTTCTCTTGATCACCTCTGAGATGTTTCTACACCTTGATTGGAGTCACCTGTGGGAAATTCAGCTGACTGGACAGGATTTGGACTCTGTCTATATAATGTCTTACAGCTGACCATGTATATCAGAGCAATAAACAAGCCATGAGGTTTAAAGAACTGCCTGTAGAGCCCTGAGCCAGGATTGTGTAGAGGCACCGATCTAGTCAAAGGTGAACAGTGACCTCCCTAATTCCGAAATGGAAGAAGTTTGGAACAACCAGGACTTTTCCTAGAGCCGATCACCTAACCAGACTAAGTAATTGGGGGAGAAAGGCCTTGGTAAAGAGGTAATCAGTCATTCTGGCTGAGATGGCAGATGGAGGTCCCTCATCTGTCTCTGCCCCCCCAGCCTTCTTCTCTTTTCTGACATTTAGCAAACCAGAGAAGAATATTGTCGATAATACTGATTAGTGCTATGCCTATGCACAGGGGCGTAGCTAGAAACCACAGGGCCCTGATGCAAAAAATTGCTCTGGGCTTCCTGCCAACCTTAAAGCTCCTGAGCTCCCTTTATAGCCGAGCCTTAAATGCACGGCACTGAGCGCAAAGTGACATGCTGCAGCGCCGTATATTTACAGCATGCCGTTTTGTTAAAGGGAACCATCAGCATATTTTAGCATATATAGAATGCTTGGCAATGTGCTATATATGCTAAAATTATTATCCTCACCATCACGGCCGCAGCCAACGGAGCTGGTAAGTGAAAGTCCCCGCCCAAGGGACTACTTGCCGGGTGGCCCGGGGGGACTTTACAACTTAAAGGAGAACTCCAGACCATAAAAATTGTCCCCCATAGTGCTGGCAGTAAAAAAATAAAGATACCTTCCTCTGCTCCCCCGAGGCCTCCGGTAACCGGCTCCGGTCTCCGCCGCAATCCACTTCCTGGTTGCCGGTGGTCGGATGAATCAGCCAATCACTAGCCTATCGCTAGCCGAGTCGGACTGCACTGCGGCTGTTGATTGGCTGATTCATCCGACCAGGAAGTGGATTGTCTGGAGTAAAAATTGTCTGGAGTTCTCCTTTAACATCTTTACCATCCCTGGGGGCACGAACTTCCCTTGCAGAAGGTGAGGATAATGATTTTATCATTTTTAACATATTGCCAAGCATTAAATATGCTAAAATGTGCTGATTGGTTCCCTTTAAGGAATAAAGCAGCCATAATGGCTGCGGCGGCTGGCCAGGATAGTGGTTTGGACGAAGAGGCATGTCAGTTGACTTCTCAAGTGCAGGGCACACAACACACTAGAGGACGAAGGGCAGTGGTTCCTGGACGGGGCTTGTGTGTGCCCTGTTCCTCCTCCTCCTCCTCCACTCATTTAATTTGGTAAGCAGGGCCGGACTGGGACCAAATATACGCTCGGGCATATTAGGCTATGCAGCCCCTGTCTTTTGGGTGGGGGTCCCAGCAGTCAGACCCCCACCAAAATAAAATGGGCTGCATAGTCTAAAATCACCTTGGTTCAAGTGGTTTTCCAGCTGTTGCAAAGCTACAACTCCCATCATGCCTGGAGAGCTTCAGACATTATGGGAGTTGTAGTTTTGTAACAACTGGAGAGCCGCAGATTGGGGTACAGTTTGACAAATAACTCTGCAAATCTTATAGTGACTACAACAACGATGGGAAACAGACAGACTAAACAATGATTTGACTCACAGGAGACGTCTTCTCTGTTGTCTTTCCTTTTCTTTTCTTCTTCATATGGTCCAGAAGCCAGGACTTCTTCTTCCTCTGCCGAGTCTGATGTCAGGAAATTAGTGGGTCCTCACTTTGTCAGCAGATCCTCTTTCTCTGTATGATAATAATAATAATTATTATAACAATGTCAAACACTGCACCCCCTAAATATAATCCTGCCACACACTGCGCCTCCTAAATATAAACCCTGCCACACCAAAATGTGCCCCCTAAATATACCTTGCCAGACATCATAACCCTGAAAATGACCCTCTAAGTCCCCCCCCCAGACCCATCTTTCCTCTCCTTTAGACCCCTAAGGGCTTGTCCGCACTGCAGACATTTAGTCAGCAGAATGTCCACTTGCAGCAGGCACCGCCAAAGTATCAGCATTGGGGTCACAGGATGTGCACCGTCTCTTAGACAGAAACGCAATCTGGCAGAATAAATATGTTCATTCTTTGGGCAGATTTCCATCAGCAGAATTCCGCTGCAGTGATTCCATAGTATGCACAGAGCAGCAGAATCCCATTGAAAACAATAGGACTCTGCGGCAGGCAGATTTCTGCAGCAGAATGTCCGCAGTGTGGACAAGCCTTAAGTTCCCAGACTCCTTAGTCCTCCTCCAGACCCTTTAGTTTTCAGATCCCCCTGTCCTCCTCCATATTCCTTTTCCAACCCCCCTCTGTCCTCCTCCATATTCCTTTTGCTACCCCCCTTTCTCTGTCCTCCTCCATATCCCTTTTGCAACCCCCCCTTTCTCTGTCCTCCTCCATATTCCTTTTACAACCCCCCCTTTATCTGTCCTCTTCCATATTCCTTTTACAACCCCCCCTTTCTCTGTCCTCCTCGATATTCCTCTTAAACCCCCCCCTTTCTCTGTCCTCCTCCATATTCCTTTTACAACCCCCCCTTTCTCTGTACTCCTCCATATTCCTTTTACAACCACCCCTTTCTCTGTCCTCCTCCATGTTACTTTTACAACTCCCCCTTTCTCTGTCCTCCTTCATATTCTCCATATTCCTTTTACAACCCGGCCTTTTCTCTGTCCCCCTCCATATTCCTTTTACAACCCTCCCCCTTTCTCTGTCCTCCTCCGTGTTACTTTTACAACCCCCCCTCCCCCTTTCTCTGTCCTCCCCCATGTAACCAGCAAATGCTCCCCTTGCAGGGGCCCGGTCGCCATGGCGACCTCTATAGCTACGTCACTGCCTATGTATAGCACTGAACAATATTAGCAATTTGAAAAAGCCCCTCCCTCAGTAAAAATGTAAATAACACCTTTTTCCCATTTTATCCAAAAAAAGAAAAAAGTGTAAAAAAAAGACCTCCTTTTTACTGAGATTTGACGGTTGGACACGTGATGATGAGGCCCCCCTGTGGTCTACTACTAAATACCTCTTATTCTTTATTATTCTTATATGTTTATTAATAAACATATTTGGAATTGCCGCGTGCGTAAATGTCCAAACTATCACGATATAATGTAAATGATCCTGTACGGTGAATGGCATAAACGTAAAAAAAGAAATAAAATAAAAAAGAAAAGTTCAAAATTGCTGTGTTTTGGTCACATCACATTCCAAAAAGAAAAAAAGAAAATAAAACGCGATGAAATAGTCACATATACACAGTAGTAAAAAAAACAAGAACGTTATAGGTTGTCAAGTTAGGACAATTTTTAACATACTTATTTTGTGAAAAAAGTTCAAGCTATTTTAAAAGCAGTACAATTATAGAAAAGTATATAATCATGGGTATCACTTAATTGTCTTGACCCACAGAATAAAGAAAACATGTAATTTTTTCCGTAAAGTGTACAGCGTGAAAACAAAATGCTCCAAAATTTGCAAAATTTCAGTTTTCTTTTCAATTTCCTCACACAAATAATAATTTTTGGGGGTTTGCCGTACATTTTATGGTACAATGCAATTGTAAAGATATCATTACAAAGTACAATTGGTCACACAAAAAACAAAATCAAAAATAAAATTGTCTGTGTCCTTAAGGCCCAAATGAGCTGTGTCCTTAAGGGGTTAAAACTTTTTGGGCTCAATTCTAAGCATAATATCTGGAGGAGATCAAGCACTGCTCATTATCTGCCTAACACCATCCTTACAGTGAAACAGGGTGCAGTATCATGCTATGAGGGAGTTTTCCACAGAGATATTCTTAAGGAAAACCGTCATCATTG
Organism: Hyla sarda; assembly: GCF_029499605.1. Classification (NCBI taxonomy): domain Eukaryota; kingdom Metazoa; phylum Chordata; class Amphibia; order Anura; family Hylidae; genus Hyla; species Hyla sarda. The sequence continues at coordinate 215,014,253 of NC_079193.1, read as the reverse complement.
TCACTTCCTTACACAACCTGTTGATACGGGGAACAAAGTTTTTGCCTTTTTCATCACTGTACTATTTAATCTTAATCTTAATCAACCCTTTCATCCATGACAATAGTTATAACCACCCTCTGCAAATAATGGAAAATTCTTCCTATTTTAATAAAAAATGTACATTTTAATATACATTTACATTTTAATATAAAATTATCTACCTGCTAATTAGCCAGCCCTTTCCCTGCTAGAACCTGGCTATTTAAACTGCAACTGTTTAGTCTGCCTCTGCCTTGTATGGTCTCTAATCTTTAAGAGTGTTTCTGAATGTGATTCGGTGTATGACCCTGGCCTGGCTGACATCAAATCTGGTTCCTGATCCTAGTTTGACTACGTTGCTGTGGGTATCCTTACTTTGGCTATTCCTGTTTACCAACATTGGTTCCTGACCCCTGGCTATGTTTGGTCAATTCCCTGGTTCCACTTTTGTTTATTATTTTTGTATTTTGTACTACTCTATGGTCATCCGGTTTTGTAGTTTCTGACAGACAGGGCATCGCCTCATTGCATTTACCTACCCTTGTAACATTATTAGCTCATTAACCATTGTGTTTACCAAGTCTTTCATATCTTTAAAGCTCTGCTCCACTACTTTAAAGGGGTACTACTGTGGAAAACTTTTTTTTTTTTTAATCAACTGGTGCCAGAAAGTTAAACAGATTTGTAAATCACTTCTATTAAAAAATCTTAATCCTTCTAGTACTTTTTAGGGGCTGTATGCTAAAGAGAAATCCAAAAAGATATGCATTTCCTCTGATGTCCTGACCATAGTGCTCTCTGCTGACCTCTGCTGTCCCTTTTAGGAACTGGAGAAAATCTCCACAGCAAACCTATGCTTCTCTGGACAGTTCCTAAAATGAACAGCAGAAGTCAGCAGAGAGCACTGTGGTCAGGACATCACAGGAAATGCATTTCTTTTTTGGATTTCTCTTTAGTATACAGCCCCTAAAAAGTACTGGAAGGATTAAGATTTTTTAATAGAAGTGATTTACAAAGCTGTTTAACTTTCTGGCACCAGTTGATTTAAAAAAAAAAAATTTTTTCCACGGTAGTACCCCTTTAATGGATCCATCTTTGTTTTGAGAATATCCAGAGCTTGTTTTGAAGGCCATATTTTGTAAAACAAAATTACATTTATTGTAAAACCATATATTGTAAAACAAAATTACATTTTGGGTGGTCATGTTTTGTATCATTAATTAAATACCATTCCAAGATTCCTCACTCACCTTTTAAGTCTCTCTCTACTGTTCCATCCATCCTTTTTAACAATTCAGGATATCCTTCATCTTGTCTTTGTCAATTGTTTTCCGTTTTTTATCCTTGACGATATCATTTGTTGGAGTACATGATGGCCTTTGCTCCTGAAAGTCTTTGCTTAGTAGCATTAGAATAATCTTTAAAGGAAGGGTTCATATTTTTTCTGACCTTATTGGTGTCAACCTTGGAGTCAGTAGAACCAGTACAGTATGCTAATGAGAAATTGCAGTTCAATAGTATAAACACGTAATGTCTCTCCATTAACCTATACTTATGCAGAATTTTATGTTAGATAGTATGTGTGCACCTAGGGATCTCCGTGTTTTAGCCCTTAAATGGGTACTCCGCCGCACATATCTTTTCCCCTATCCAAAGGATAGGGGATAAGAGGTTAGATCCCCTGCGATCTCCTGTCCTTTGCACCCCTGTCATTCGAACTTCGCTCCATGCCCAATGATTGGCGATGCAGGCCACCATGCCCCTCCATTAAAGTCTATGGGAGGAGGCATGATGGCTCTGTACTAGCTGTCAAGCCCCCTCCCATAGACATCAATGGAGGGGGCGTGGTGTGACATTATGAATGTGGAAGCTGCAAGCTTCCGTGTTCCGGATGCCGCAGTTGCCGGCCCGGAGATTGTGGGGGGCCCCAGTGGCGGGACCTCCGTGATCTAACATCATATCCCCTATCCTTTGGATAGGCGATAAGATGTGTGCGGTGGTTTACCCCTTTAAAGGGGTACTCCGGTGAAAAACTATATTTTTTTTAAATCAACTGGTGCCAGAAAGTTAAACAGATTTGTAAATTACTTCTATTTAAAAATCTTTACCCTTCCAGTACTTATCAGTTGCTGTATGCTCCACAGGAAGTTCTTTTCTTTTTAAATGTATTTTCTGTCTGACCACAGTGCTCTCTGCTGACACCTATGTCTGTCTCAGGAACTGTCAAGAGCAGGAGTAAATCCCCATAGCAAACCTATCCTGCTCTGGACAGTTCCTGAGACAGACAGAGGTGTCAGCAGAGAGCACTGTCATACAGAAAATACATTTTAAAAGATAAGAACTTCCTGTGTAGTATACAGCAGCTGATAAATACTGGAAATGTTAAGATTTTTAAATAGAAGTAATTTACAAATCTGTTTAACTTTCTGGCACCACTTTATTTTATTTTTTTAAATTTCGTTTTTTACCAGAGTACCCCTTTAACCCTGACAAAGAGGCGTGGACTTGGCAACAGAAAGGTCCACAGTTCATGGTCCTGAGAATAGTTATAGACTGATAATGCAACAATAGCATAGTAAAGGACAGTTAAAGAGTACCTGTCATTGAGAACCAGAAAAAGAAAGTACTGCAAACTCTAAGCAAAGTAAAGTAGCACAATTTCCTCTTAAATAGACCCCTAGGTCTGATATAATTTTTAAGTATCAGCTGCCTTGACAACATGGTGCTGCTGTATAGCCAGAGCAGGAAGTTCTGTGCTATGGTAGAAGATGGAAGCAGAAGGAGAAAAAGTGCCCAGTTGCTTAGCAACCAATCAAGAAGCGGTCTCAACCACCAGACTTTATCCTTTTTATGCCATGTTTAAAAAGAGTTTAAAAAGCTTTATAGACTCGATCTGGTCCCAGGAAAATTTAAATTCTTCTTAGTGTGCAGACACTCTCTGCATTGTTGTAGCAACACCTGGGTCAATCAGTGGGCTTGGGATTAAAATGATTACAGCTGGCCCCACCCTTCTCAGGTGAATATAAATACCCAGCTTGTCTGATCCGTCATTGCTTGTGTTAGGTTCCTCTGCACTAGCTTCTGCATCACTTCTACTTGATCTTTCCTGTGTACTTTTGACTCTTGGTTTTGTGACCTGACTATCCCTCCATTATCTGTTTATATACTGCAAGCTCCCCTGGTTTTGATCCGGCCTGTTTGATTACGCTTATCTGTTTGTCCCCAATGTTTTGCTCCTTGTACTTGCCTGTTAACCCTTTGTGCCCTGACCTGTTTCCCTGACATCCGTACAGTCCTGTTTATTATTTTGACTCGTGAAGCCCTGTATGTTATAAAGCACAGGAACCACTGCCCAATTGGGGATCTGCTGTCGAGGGTGGATACCCACGTAGGAAAGTGGTTCTAGGTTATCTACAGTGTTTCCTGTGGCATAAGCTTTTCTTTTCTTTTTTTTTTTTTGTAAACTGTAAATTTTTATTAAAGTTTTCACATACAAAAATAATGCCACATATAATATGTGCAAATATAAAACAAAAATCAAGGGTAAACACAAATTGGTACAAGAGATGAATAAGAGTTCAAGTAAGATGACCGAGCAATAACTCCAACAATATCGTGCACACAATACTCAGTGATCAGCCAGCCCTTAGATTATAACCAAGGCACAAAAGAAGGACCACTGAATGCCCACGAACAGGACAACCAGAACACAGAAGAACAAAACATTACATAACAAAGACTGAAAAGGACGAGAACAGGACACCACGGGGAAGACAAAGGGAGATAGGGGGGGGGGGGGGGGAATAGCAGGAGGTCATGAGGAAGAGGAGGGAAAGAGGAGGGGGGGGAGGAGGAGAATCCAGGGAGGAATGAGGGACAGTATCAGAAGAGAGGAAAAGGACTAAGGGGGTTGTCTATCAGAAAACCCATCCCAAGGCTCCCAGACTGAAAGTAAAAGAGGTGATGAGTTATTAAGTGAGGTGGTGAGGGATTCTAGAGAACGCATCTCCCAGATCCTCGCTACAAGATCCATTTCATAGGGAGGGGTTGTTTCCAGCACTTAGCAATAAGGGTTTTGGCTTCCAAAACAATGTGCATACATAGTTTAAAAGGTCTTTTGGATCCAAGGGGACTGTAACCCCCAGTACTTCGGTGACCAGCTTCTTCACCACCTCCCAGTATGGCACAATCCCTGGGCAGGACCAGAATATATGGCAGTGTGTGGGAAAGCGGGTCTACTACGTCAGCCCAACAGAAAAGCTCTCTACTACCCCACTCCTTAACCATGCATGAAGCCAGACTGGTGAAGAAAGGATTGCCGGGGGGGACGGGGGGGGGGGCGGTGAGACAGAGGAAAGGAGTTGAAATTTCTTGGAGCAATATCCCCACACATATCAAGTAAAATACATAGGTCCCAGCAACGAGCCTTAAGCGCTGGTAGGGGGATGGCGTTCCAGAGGAGTGTATTCGGGTGAATCGGTGCTATAGCTTCTCCAGCTACATCCAGTGACTAAAAGCATGATATGTGGACCAGGCAGCTAGGTGGCGTAGGTGAACTGCCCAGTAGTACCTAGTGACATCCTGGACCAACAGGCCCCCCAGGACCTTCCTGCCATCATGAGCGACATCGGGAGACGATGTCTCTTACCATCCCAAATAAACCAGAAAATGGCAGATTGAAACGCTCGTAAGGCAGACAATGGTACTCTGACAGAAAATGTTTCGAAAAAATTAAGCAACTTAGGGAGGATCATAATTTTGACCGCCTCTATATGCCCTAAAAAGGAGATATATTGGGATCGCCATTTTTCTAAGAGGGATCGAAGATGTCGGAAAAGAGGACAGTAGTTAGTAGCATAGAGGGAGGAGTAGTGAAAGGTGAGGTGAACACCAAGATAACTAATGGCAGAAGGAGACCAGCGAAAAGAATAGGCAGCTCGCAACTGAGCAGAATGGGAGGGTTTTGGAGAGATTAACTTTGTAGCCAGAGACATCCCCATAAGAACGCAGAACCCATTAGAGGTTAGGAAGAAAAATCAAAGGTTTTGTGAGGGTAAGAAGAACATCATCAGCAAAGAGGCAAATCTTAAACTCTCTATTATGGAGAGCGATGCCAGAGATGTCCGTGCCTCCCTAATCATGGCAGCAAGAGGTTCAATACATAAAGCAAAGATCAGGGGAGACAGTGGACTTCCCTGCCTAGTGCCATTAGACAGAGGAAAAGGAGAGGAGGAGGCTAGAGGAAGCTTAAGAGAAGCCGTAGGGGAAGAGTAGAGACCCCGCAGCACAGTAAGAAAGTTACATGTAATCCCAAATTTCTGTAGGGTGGCAAAAAGAAAGGGCCAACTCAGACTATCAAAGGCCTTTTCAGTATCCAAAATAAGGACCACAGCCTGCTCAGATTGTTGATTGACCAGATCTATCAGGTCAATCACCCGCCGCATGTTGTCACCTCTTTGACGACAAGGAATGAAGCCCACCTGATCCTCATGGATGAGGGAGGGGAGGAAACAACTGAGACAGTTTGCCAGGATCTTTAAGAATAACTTCAAGTCAGTATTGAGCAGGGCTATGGGCCTATAGCTGGAGCAGTCATGTGGGTCATTGCCCAGCTTAGGAAGAAGGGTAAGCAAAGAATGTAAATAGGTCTGCAGGATCCCCTCTCCCCCCAAGAAAGAGTTAAAAAGAGAAATAAGATGAGGAAGGAGAAGAGCAGAAAAAGTCTTGTAATATAAATAGGAAAAAACGTCTGGACCAGGGGAACGTCCTGAAGGTAAAGACTTGAGAATCTCAGTCACCTTATCATGCGTGATCGGAGCATTCAAAGAGGCCTGGTCAGACAGCAAGAGAGATGGCAAGTGGCACTCCGAAAGAAAAGAATCCAACAGATCGTCACATTCCCCAGGGTCACAAGGCAGTTGGGAAGGGAGAAAGTATTGCTTAGTAGTCCCGAAAGAGTCGAGAAATGGCATCCGGACGATAGTGTAGAGTGCCAGAGGGATCCTTCAAAGCCGAGGGCATCTGAGCCACACCACGGTCTCGTAGGCATCTAGCCAACAGCTTTGTTACCCTTCTCATGGAACCACTGCTTTGCAAAGAGAAGTTGTTGTTCCACTGCACGGAGCTCAAGTTCGCTTAATTGGGCCCATGCCGCGACCAGACACCTCAGCGCCGAAAGGGAAGGAGTGGAAAGTAAAACAGCTTCAAGGTTGTGAATTTGAGTGCGCCGCTCCCAGGAACGAGCCAAGGCATAACATTTTAGACGGGAACCCAGAGCAATACAATGCCCCCGGACCACCGATTTATGGGCCCCCCGAAGAACAGCCTGAGAGGAGACAGAGCATTGAATCAGAGTAAAATACTCAGTAATACATGCCTGAATCGATTCCCGGGAGGGCAGAGATTTGAGTAGAGAGTCATTAAGCTACCAGTGGCAACGCCTAGGAGAGGAGGAGAAAGGAGAAATAGACTGAAGGGCCGGACTGTGACTGTGATCAGACCAGGAAATGGGGCCAAGTGAAGCAGAGGAGAGCATGCGTACTGTATGGAGATTGCAAAAAAAAATAGTCTATACGGGTATGTAGTTTATGCGGATGGGAGTAAAACAAGAAAGACCTGTCAGTGGGGGGATTAATACTCCTCAGGTCATACAGGGAGGAGGTGCGAATCAACGACGGAACAAAGAAGCAAGACGCAGTTGGGCAGGGGGGATCGGACTGTTAAGTGGGGCATGACGGTCCATAGAGGGGAAAAAAATAAGATTAAAGTCCCCGCTTAAGAGCCAAGCCAATGGGGGATATTTATGTAACTGAGCAAGGACCCGATGCCAAAACGGGATCTGGGAGGTATTGGGTGTCTATAGATTGCAGAGAAGCAAGGGTTTACCACCAAGGGAGCCCTCCATTATCACATATCATCCCTGGGGATCAGTAGGGGTAGAGGAAACCTGAAGAGGGCAGGATCGGGAAACCAGAATTGCTACCCCAGTCGCCTTCCTACCAGAAGAGGCTGAGAAAGCATATGGGTAGAGATGAATCAGAAATTGGAAAGAACCAGAATGGTCAAAGTTCGTTTCCTGAAGGAAAACTATATCTGCCTTCTGCGTAACCAACTCCCGTTGCTGGAGGCGCCATTTAAGGGGGAAACAGGAAACACACTTAGCCATGGTCATGGAAATAGGGGGAAGAGAAAGCAAAAAGAGAGAGTGCACTCATCCACAAACAGGGGAAGAACTCCAGCAGCCAGGAACGCCTTCAAGGGTGGAAGGAATCAAGGGACACAAAAGGAACGGGGAAGACAAGACAAACAAAAAAAACATATACATAACAAGAAAAACAGAGCAACAAACAAATCATGGAATAAACCACAGCGTCAAAGAAGAAGCACAAACCAGTAGCATAAATGAGGTACAAAGGACCTCCAAACTATCTTTCCAATTGGAAAGGCCTCGATGGGGAGATGAGAGAACAATGTCTAAGAGAGACGGAACTAGTCCAGATAAACTCTGCCCACGAGGCCATGCCAAATGTAGCAAGAACAGGTGACCGCCAAAAATAACATAGGGTACAGTAGCATCAACAGCACAATAAATGAGGATAATAAGATTAGCAATAAAGTAGAAATAAGAACAAATAAGGTATCTCAGGAAAGAAGCAATAAGTAGCTGAGTCCCAGAGGTAGAAGTTCACCAGCAGACAGCTAAGTCCCCTCTCAAGTGGGCACCGTCAACCCGGAGATGTAACTTTCTAGTTCCCACCCGACCACCATTTGCGGACAGGTTACCACACAGTTCATCACCTGAGGTGCAGGGATATCCAAGGCTGAGCAGAATGACAGAATGTCAGAGTGGGAGCACAGGACAGCAGAGCGTCTATCTTTACGGGCTTGCGAGGCAAAGAAGAAACTCCAGGGGTTAGGGATTTGATGGGTGCATAAAACAGCCAGAAGGGGATGAAGGAGGCGTCATTTCTGGAGGGTGATCCAAAAGAGGTCTTGATATAGCTGGATAGGTGCATCATCATAATCGAAATTCTGTAGGGTGAGGGCCTTGGCCATAATAGTGTCCTTGAGTTGAAAGTCGGTCACATAACAAATTACATCCCTGGGTGGACCATTGGAGGACTTGGGCCTGAGGGCTCGGTGCGCTCTGTCCAACTTGATTTTATGGGACGGGGGCTCACCTAGACTGAGGTTAAAGATCACTTCCAGGGTAGCATGGAGATCTTCCTCCTGGGTGGCTTCGGGGAGACCCCGCACTCAGATATTGTTATGGCGTGTCCTATTGTCCAAGTCCTCCACATGGCTATGCAAATCACAGAGGAACTCTGACTGTGAGGCAATAGTTGAATGAAACTGGGCTGCATAGACCCTGGTAGAATCTTGGGTCTCCTCCAGTTTCTCAACTCTATCTGAAACATGTTGTGAGTCCTGGCGGAGAGAGGAGATTTCAGCCCGACAACCCTCCTTAACCTCAGAGATCAAAGACCGAAAGTCCTATTTAGTAGGAATTTGTGAGAGATGTTGACACAGATCCAGAGGAGTAGGTGTTGGAACAGGGATTCCAAAGCAATCCAGGTTCCCCTCAGACAGGGTATCCCAAGAGGACCCCCCACCCACTTGAGCAGGGACTGCAGAGGCCGCTGGTGTCAGTAATGGGTCCCTCAAAGGCACAGGGCCAGAAGTCCCAGCAGATGGCCTGATAGTGGACATATCCCTCGAAGGTGTGGGAGCGCAGGTCAGAATGTGTGAGGTGCTGGCAGATGGGAAGTCCAGGACAACTCCGGGGGGGGGGGGGGGGGGGGGGGAGGGTTTGGGGGAGATGAGGTAGGGGTAGAGGAGGTGAGGGAAGAGGCCCAGTCCAGCCTAACAGATAGGTGGTCCACAGGTGGGCCCTGAGGATCCTGGGTGGCAGTGAGAGCAGGCAGGATTGATGCAGTGGGCAGGAGGGAGGGGAATCCCTCACAATGGCCACCCAGGAGAGGAGCTGCTCACATCGGGATCTTTTATGCAGAGGGTCCAGGGAGGAAGGAGGTATATGAGGAGAAGCAGGATTAGCCTTCACAGGGCTGACAGCCACCAACTCAGGGGCCCGTGTAGGCAGGGGGTTGCGCTGCCTCTGGAGTCTTCCGTGCACCTGCCGGGCCTCGCGACTGAACTGGCGGCTTCAGCTCTGAAGTGCTGGTCATTCTGGGCTCCTCTGGGTCACAGGAGTCATCCCTGCAGGCTGTTCCCTGCAGCGCCGGTGAGAGAGGTGGCAGCGCAACAGTGGGAAGTACCCAGTTTGAGGTAGGGGTCCCGGAGCAGGAGCACAGGCCAGAGGTGGGACCTGAGACTGCGTGTGGGCCGGATGCACCGAGAGCTGGACACAGGCAGAGGAATCTCTGAATGCCGCAGGGCACAGGAGGAGGGCGGTTAGCAGCAGGGGGTCTCCTAGGAGACTTGTGGGAGGTCTTCCCCATATGCTTGCCGATGGTCAGGGCATTAAATGAGCAGGCAGAGGGCCCCGTGGTACAGGAGCTCCAGTACTATGCCGCCATCTTCCATTACGCCTCGCCACGTCCCCCACATAGGCTTTTATAATCATATAATCAAGATTATTTTTTATTATTCATTACTAATAATAATGCAATATTTTTTCACTGCATCTGTTCCTAGCTTCATATGTGTTTTGCAATTGGCAGAACCTACATAAATGTTATCATTTGGAGATATGGGACTCTTTTAAGAGAGGAAAAAAGAAAGACCAAGAAGCCTGAGTCAAATGTAAGTGCATGCTGTAGTATTTTCCATTCTACATATCCTGCCAGGTGGAATGGAAGAAAAAAGTCCATCCTACTGACAAGTGGGGCCTGAGGATTGATTGATTTGCCTGGAACATAATTCTTTGAAGCCATGACCAAGATTAACTAGAACAGAAATACACAGGATTTCCAGCATTTGTTATTGCTGTGATTAATAAACTACAGCATGTCTATTTGCATTTTCAGATTGCAAGCTGTGTTCAGTTTCCTGATGTGAATTGGCTGCACAGTGTGTATCTTTGCGTACAACTCTTTTGTATTTGTAACAAATTGTTGTAAATGGAAACCAAATAATGCCTTATGCACCCTACCGGTTTTATGTTCTCCATGTTTATTTATGGCTTCTTGCTTAGCAATAATAAGGAAAGAACATTTAGGCTGGAATCACACATGCAGTTATTTTGGCAGTTTTTAATGAAGTTTTTTTTCAGCCAAAGCCAGGAGTGAATTAAAAGGAAGGAAATGTATGTAGAAAAGACTAAGGCTAAGTTCACACAATGGTAAATTTACATGCATATTTTATTTTACACATGCTTTTTTATCCGTAATCAGCACAAAAAATCACTGAAAAAAGGTTGCCTTTTCAGCGATTACAGACAAAAATGTGTGCGTAAAATAAAATATGTTGGGGTACATTTTTAGATATGTGAACTTAAAAAGCATGTTTAGGATTTCACCGAAGAAAAGTAATCTAAAACATCAGAATCCGAATCCAATAATTATGTAAGTGAGAACCATCTGCTAAAAAAATCCAAAATAGTGAAATAAAGATTTTTACATACTGAAAATGAAATCCTTATTGAGGAGGTAAGTGAAATATTTACACATTTTTAAGCAACAAAGCCAAACATGCCTCCAGTTCAAAGTAAGCAACACCAGGTTATCACTGACACTTCAGGCGCATCGGCTCTGCTGGTTGTGTGCAAACTACTAGCACTTTGCATGACTCAGTGACGGCTCTAGGGCTATAGTATAGTGCCTGGAGCTGTCAATGAGTCATGCAAAGTGCTAGTAGCTAGCACGCAATTAGCAGAGCCGATGCGCCTGAAGCATTAATCACAGAGCAAGTGTCTGTGCGGCTAAAAGCAGGAAGTGAAAGAGGGCTCAGTGCCATCCAGATATGGGAGGTGAGAAAAAACCTATGGCCCAGATTTATCAAACTGAGAAAAAATTTAGTGATTTTTCCACAACAACAAATCACAGCTCAGCTAATGAGCTCTGGTAAAGTGAAAGCTGAACTGTGATTGGTTTCTGTGAGGAAATTACTCCACTTTTACTGTGACAAGGTTTGATAAATCTGGGCCTATAAATTTTAATTATTTAAAAGCAGAAAACCCCCGACCCTGGCAAATGGGGCTGAGTAAGGGTTAAATCACCTATCCTATGTTTGTTGTTGACATATAAGTAACATGTGTGCCAAGTTTCATGTTAATATCTTTAGCCGTTTGGACTTGATGCTGGAACATACACACATACACACACACACACACATACACACATACACACATTGGCCCTTATTTACTAAGAGTGTTGTGTAGGTTTCTTTGTGGGTTTTAATTCCCTACAATTTATTTTCCACCATATTTACTAAGGTTTCCCTACATTTTCCACTCAAATCCACCACATTTTCTGTGGAAACCTTAGTAAATATGTTGGGTTTTTGTGAAAAGTTCGGGAACACGCCCCTTTTTGGAGACCATGCCCCCTTTTCCCAGCAGCCAAGCCCCCTTTTCGGGTTTTCTTAGCAAAATGGAGAGTTAGTTTGGGTTTTTCCAATTCTGGTGCAAAATCTGGTGCAGACAGAATTTCTGTCGCAATGCGACAGAATCTGGCGCACAACCCGACAAAACATGTCGGGTTTGCAATAGTAAATGAGGGCCATTGAGTTTTATATATTGTTTGATTGAGTGCATTGTATGTTAACCTGAAGGGTGTCTTAAACCTCTTCAGGACACAGGGTGCAGGCAACCGCCTTAAGGACTCAGCCCATTTGTGCGTTAAAGAGGTGCTCCGGTGGGAAAACTTTTTTTTTAAATCAACTGGTGCCAGAAAGTTAAACAGATTTGTAAATTACTTCTATTAAAAAATCTTTACCCATCCAGTAGTTTTTAGCAGCTGTATGCTACAGAGGAAATTCTTTTCTTTTGGAATTTCTTTTTTGTCTTGTCCACAGTGCTCTCTGCTGACACCTGATGCCCATATCAGGAACTACCAGAGCAGGAGAAAATCCCCATTGCAAACTAATGCTGCTCTAGACAGTTCCTGACATGGACAGAGGTGTCAGCAGGGAGCACTATGGACAAGACAAAAAAGAAATTCTAAAAGAAAATAATTTCCTCTGTAGCATACAGCTGCTAAAAAGTACTGGAAGGATTAAGATTTTTTTTTTTTATCAGAAGTCATTTACAAATCTGTTTATCTGTTTAACTTTCTGGCACCAGTTGATTAAAAAAAATGTTTTCCAGCGGAGTACTCCTTTAACCCCTTAAGGACTCAGGGTTTTTCCGTTTTTGCACTTTCGTTTTTTCCTCCTTACCTTTTAAAAATCATAACCCTTTCAATTTTCCACCTAAAAATCTATATTATGGCTTATTTTTTGCGTCGCCAATTCTACTTTGCAGTGACATTAGTCATTTTACCCAAAAATGCACGGCAAAACGGAAAAAAAAATCATTGTGCGACAAAATCGAAGAAAAAAAACGCCATTTTGTAACTTTTGGGGGCTTCCGTTTCTACGCAGTGCAAATTTCGGTAAAAATGACACCTTATCATTATTCTGTAGGTCCATATGGTTAAAATGATACCCTACTTATATAGGTTTGATTTTGTCGCACTTATGGAAAAAATTATAACTACATGCAGGAAAATTTATACGTTTAAAAATGTCATCTTCTGACCCCTATAACTTTTTTATTTTTCCACGTACGGGGCGGTATGAGGACTCATTTTTTGCGCCCTGATCTGAAGTTTTTATCGGTATGATTTTTGTTTTGATCGGACTTTTTGATGACTTTTTATTCATTTTTTAATGATATAAAAAGTGACCAAAATACGCTTTTTTGAATTCTGGATTTTTTTTGCGCGTACGCCATTGACCGTGCGGTTTAATTAATGATATATTTTTATAGTTCGGACATTTACGCACGCGGCGATACCACATATGTTTATTTATTTTTTTTTTACACTGTTTTATTTTTTTTATGGGAAAAGGGGGGTGATTCAAACTTTTATTAGGGAAGGGGTTAAATGACCTTTATTAACACCCATAGGGACCTATAACACTGCACACACTGATCTCTCATGCTGATCACTGGCGTGTATTAACACGCCTGTGATCAGCATTATCGGCGCTTGACTGCTCCTGTCTGGATCTCAGGCACGAAGCAGTCATTCGTCGATCGGACACTGAAGAGGCAGGTAAGGGCCCTCCCGGTGTCCGGTCAGCTGCCGGGTCACTTTCAGTTTCACTTTAGAAGAGGCGGTCAGCTTTGACCGCCGCTTCTAAAGGGTTAATACCGCACATCGCCGCGATCGGCGATGTGTGGTATTAGCCGCGGGTCCCGGCCGTTGATGAACGCCGGGACCAACGCGATATGATGCAGGATCGCGTCGCAATCCCGCTTCATATCGCGGGAGCCGGCGCAGGACGTAAATATACGTCCTGCGTCGTTAAGGGGTTAAGGACAATTTTATTTTTACATTTTTGTTTTTTTCCTCCTTGCCTTAAAAAAATCATAACTCTTTTATATTTTCATCCACAGACTAGTATGAGGTCTTGTTTTTTGCGTGACCAGTTATCCATTGTAATGACATCACTCACTTTACTATAAAATGTATGGCACAACCAAAAAAATACTTTGTGTGGGGAAATTAAAAAGAAAACAGCAATTTTGCTAATTTTGGAAGCTTTCGTTTTCAAGCCGTACAATATACAGTAAAAATGACATGTGTTCTTTATTCTGTGGGTCAATATGATTAAAATGATACCCATGATAACATACTTTTCTATTACTGTTGCGCTTAAAAAATAATCACAAACTTTTTAACCAAATTAGTATGTTTAAAATCCCCCTATTTTGAAGACCTATAACTTCTTCATTTTTGCATATAAGCGGCGGTATGAGGGCTCATTTTTTGCGCCGTGATCTGTAATTTTTATTGATACCATATTTGCTTATATAAAACTTTTAATAAATTTTAATAAAATTTTTGGGGAATAAAATGTTATAAAAAAAGCAGCTATTTTGGACTTTTTTTTTTTTACGTTCACCGTATGGTATCATTAACATTTTATTTTAATATTTCGGATATTTACGCACGTGACGATACCAAATATGTATATAAAAAATTTTTTTACACTTTTTGGGGGTGAAATAGGGAAAATTGGACAATTTACGTTTTTATTGGGGAGGGGGTTTTTCAATTTTTTTTAAACTTTTGTTGCTTTTATTTTTACACTTTAATAGTCCACATAGGGGAATATTTATAGCAGTCATTCGATTGCTAATACTGTTCAGTGCTATGCATAGGACATAGCACTGATCAGTATTATCGGTCATCTTCTGCTCTGGTTTGCTCGATCGCAGACCAGAGCAGAAGACCCCTGGAAGGCAGCGGAGGCAGGTGAAGGGACCTCTGTCTGCCGTTCTGGATGACCGAATCTCCGCGGCAGCGCTGCGAGCGATCCGATCATCCATTTTAGTGACTGCAATGCTGCCGATGCCGTGATCTGTTTTGATCGCGGCATCTGAGGGGTTAATGGTGGACATTACCGGCGGGTCTCTGGCTGCTATCAGCAGCCGAGACCTGCCGCGCATGACCCGAGCATCACTCCGATGCTCGTGGTTATGTATAGGACATAAATGTATGTCGTGGTGAGTTAAGTACCAGCTCACCAGGACGTACATTTACGTCCTGCGTCGTTAAGGGGTTAAGGACGTAGAGCGTACAGGTACGCCCGTGGGAATTCCGATCCCCGCTGCTAGCCGGTTGGGGACCGGACCGGGATGCCTGCTGAATTCATTCAGCAGGCATCCCAGCACATTGCCCCCCCCCCCCATGTCAGCGATCGCCGCAAATCGCTGGTCAATTCAGATCGGTGATCTGTGGCGATTCCGGGTCATACGTGTCTCTGGTGTCCCAGAAAATAAGGTGAATCGGGATGTCCAAGACACCCCTGGTCCCCCTGAAGGGATAGGAGTGAGGTGTCAGGGGTGACACCCCTCCTATCCCTGTTATTGGTCAGTCAGAAGCGACCGACCAATAGCAGATCGTGGGTGGAGGGATTATAGTTTGGTTCCCCCGTTCTGCCCACCCACGGTAATCCGGGCAGAATAGGGTAACTGTCCTGTGACCGGCAGCAGCGGTGGAGGTCCCTTACCAGTGATCAGCGGCGGCGGGTGGCGATGACATGCGGCTATGTGCGGCTCCCTGGTGAGGCTCCCTGGTACAGACTACGGAAGCCGGTGAGTAGTTGCCTAGCAACATCTGGAGGGCTACAGTTTTGAGACCACTGTTAAACTGTCACCAAAGATATATATAACCCTACATATATAGTAGGTAAGGGTACGTATTTAAACCTCTAAAACCAAAAAGAGAACCATACCACAACAACAAAAAAGTAAAAAAATAATAGGATGTAAAAAATAAACTTTATTAATGCAATTTAAGAATAAAAGATAAAATTAAAACAAAGAAGTAGTAGCAATAAATAGGCACTAGTAGACATACAAAGATATAGGACAATGGTAGGACCCAAGTACATCAAAATATACAAGTATAAAGAGTAAATGCCACAGTAGCTGGTAGGGTACAAGAATAATACCTCCCAAAAGTATACAATAGAGGGTGCCAAACCATACCTACACCTGAACCCCAACGATCGTTTCGCTATTATGCCGCTTCTTCAGGGGGCGTCAACCACTGTTAAACTGTAGCCCTCCAGATAATGCAAAACTACAACTCCCAGCATGCCCAGACAGCCGTTTGCTGGTATTTGTAGTTTTGCAAGATTTAGAGGGGTAAAGTTTGGACATCACTGTGCAATGGTCTCTAAACTGTGGCCCTCTAGATCTTGCAAAACTACAATTCCCAGCATGCACAAACAGCAAAAGGCTGTCTCACCATGCTGGGAGTTGCGTACCTCCAGCGTGCCCTTCGGCGATCAGTACATGCGGGGAGTTGTAGTTTTGCGACAGCTGGAGGCACACTGGTTGGAAAATTCGGAGTCAGGTAACAGTACCTAACTGAAGGTTTTCCAACCAGTGTGCCTCCAGCTGTTGCAAAAGTACATCTCCCAGCATGCGTGGTCTGTCGGTGCATGCTAGGAGATGTAGTTTTGCAACAGCTGGAGGTTTGCCCCCCCAATGTGAATGTACTGGGTACATTCACACTGGTGGGTTTACAGTGAGTTTCCTGCTTCAAGTTTGAGCTGCGGCAAATTTTCTGCCGCAGCACAAACTCCTAGTGAAAAACTCCTCATAAACCCCTGCCAGTGCGAATGTACCTCAAAAACACTACACTGCACTACACTAACACATAATAAAGAGTAAAACACTACATCTACACCCCCTTACATTATTCCCCCCAATAAAAATGAAAAACGTATAGTACGGCAGTGTTTCCAAAACAGAGCCTCCGGACTGTCCAGGCATGCTGGGAGTTTAGCAACAGCTGGAGGCATGCTGTTTTGGAATCATATGTGAAAATTCCCCTATGTCCACCCCTATGCAATCCCTTATTTAGTCCTCAAATGCGCATGGGACTCTCTTACTTCGGAGCCCTGTCATATTTCAAGGAAACAGTTAAAGGGGTAGTCCAGTGGTGAAAAACTTATCCCCTATCCTAAGGATAGGGGATAAGTTTGAGATCGCGGGGGTCCGACCGCTGGGGCCCCCTGCGATCTCTCTGTACGGGGCCCCGGCTCTCCGCCGAGATAGCGGGTGTCGACCCCCGCACGAGGCGGTGGCCGACACGCCCCCTCAATACATCTCTATGGCAGAGCCGGAGATTGCCGAAGGCAGCGCTTCGGCTCTGCCATAGAGTTGTATTGAGGGGGCGTGTCGGCCGCCGCCTCGTGCGGAGGTCGACACGCCCCCTTCCCGCGGGCTGTCGGGGCTCCATACAGGAGATCGCAGGGGGCCCCAGCGGTCGGACCCCCCGCGATCTGCAACTTATCCCCTATCCTTAGGATAGGGGATAAGTTGCTCACCACTGAATCACCACTGGACTACTCCTTTAAGGGACACATATGGGGTAATTCTGTACTCGGGAGCAATTGGGTTGCAAATTTTTTTTTTCTCCTTTTAACCCTTATGAAAAGGAAAAGTTGGGGTCTACACCAGCCTGTTAATGTAAAAAATGTAATGTACTTTTTATTTTCACAAGAAGTAAAAAGGAAAAAAAGACCCCCAAAAGTTGTAACGCAATTTCTCCTGAGTATGGAAATACCCCATATGTGGGTGTAAAATGCTCTGCGGATACACAACAAAGCTCAAGAGTGAGAGCACACTATGTACATTTGAGGAAGACCAGAAAAAGGAGATATATGGTCCTTCAGCCAATAATATACATGCCCTTGGAGACAATTTTCCAAAATAATAACTCTACTGAAATCTACCAATGAGGCCACAGAAAAACGCATTAAGCTAAAAATGTATAATTTTATTATTAAAGATAATAAGAAAAACAATGCCTCACGATACAGTGCTCAGAAAGGTGTCAGATATAGCACTGAATAATGAACACAAAACCAAGGGAGGGGGTTTGGGGTACAGGTGAAAAACCTGACCTGACCAACCCTACCTAGTCTAACCCCTTGCCCTCACTACAATAAGTGTGGACAGGGAGTAGGGATAATATAAGTCACATAAACATTAAGAATAAACAATGCAATGACTTAATATGTATATATTCTTACTCCTAATGACCTACGCGTTTCACCCTTACTTATAGTTAGGGGTTCATCAGGGCTCAGGGGAGCAGTCAACATATCACAACAGATAATAATCAAAAAAACACTATAACTAAAAAGTGATAAATAAACAAGTGAAGCACACGTGATACAAAAGCATAATAGCCGCACATTGATACTGAGTAATGATAAATAGATGTATGAGAAGTAGATAAATCATTCCACACTGGCCACAATGGAAGAAATGTGGATCCTTAATTGTACTATGAGTAGATGAAGAACACGTCCCTTGTCCAAAGCAAGTACTCCAAATGTAATTAGGTATGCATGAAATAGCCCAACGTCGTATTACAGATATAACACCCCAGGGATCACTGTTTGCCACACCCTGTGTTAATGAATATGCTAGGACCTGATAAATAAATACACCAAAATTAACTAAGGTAAAAAAGCCAAAAATTCATAATAACACCAAAAAATAGATAATGAGCCAGTCTTACCCATGTATGATGGTAATAGACTAAAAACTGATGACTGGTGTGACACACCAAATACAATGATACAAAATGTTAGGCCAGAGATACTATAAAGATAAAGACAAAAAAATATGTCACTGTCTAGACTATGTGGACATGAGCATAAGCAATATGGGCAAATACAAGATAGAGCTTACCCCCTGACCAGATAATGCAAAGCGTCAGGACGAATCAAGGTGGATTGTGAATAGATTAGAAACACTTCCAACAGAGCACTAGAAATAATAATAAATAAAGCACCATATGACCAACAGGTGTTATTACTACCGTACCACTACAGCCCCTATAGTACGAACAAATATAGTGTAATATATATATTGCCTACCCTAATATAGGATGCTTAGAGCGTCAGGCAGCCCAAGATGCATGATGAATATGGTGATAAGGAAAACTGGTATCACCTCCCTAATGTGGAGGCTTCAGAGGAGACGATAACTCCTACAATGGGATAATATAAGGGGTATAAAGTTACCAAAGGTACGGGTCACATAATGTATGCAAAGCGATGCAGCCACAGTGCACTTACCCAGTCCCTGATGTCCCTTGTGTGGACTCAGTGTGCGGCGTAAACACTGAACGCCGCGAGTCTGATTAAAAAGCCGCGGGACCGGAAACGGAAGTGACAGAAGGTATGTCACTGTGCATGTCGAGAGTTAGTGGAACGCAATGCGCTTCAGACGGCGCATGAGTGGTTAGACAAACCCCAAAGCGAGGCTTGGATGTAATGCATGTCACCCCGCGCATGCGCCCTTTACAGATATCAGGAAATCAAAGTGTGGGACGTATTAGAGGATGAAATCTTGACTCATAGCCAAGGATGATGTACATATAAAAAATTATAAATGTACATAAACTGGGCCAAAGTGGAAATATTAATAAAGTATGATGAGTACGATCTAAGAATGGTAACAAAAGATAAAATGAAGCAAACAATATACAGTAAATGATAAATGTATAATTATAAATAAATGAATAAATAAATGGCAGGTGGGTATAGATACTCAAAATAATCAGAAGGTGTATGACATTAGAGGTGGAAGTTGTTACATTAAATAAAAAATAGCCATAACTACATCAAATGAAAGGACAAAAAGATAGTTTGTCATTAAGACCATAGGGGCTGGTAGTCTTTAGCCGGTATATCCAGCGTGTTTCGGCTTGTAATAATCTTTTGTCCAGGTCACCGCCCCTGATGTCGGGTTTGAGAACTTCAATGACCTGGAAGTCTAAATTAAAGGGGGTGTCCACATGATGCCTGAGCATATGAAGCGACACCGGTTTCTCCCTCTTATGTCTGATGTCACTTATGTGTTCGAGTACCCTACGTCTTACCTCCCTCATGGTCTTGCCAACATAGCTTAAGGGGCAGGGACAAGTGGCCAAGTAGATAACCTTACTTGTTTTGCAGTTCGCATAGTCATAGCACTTGTAGATCTTATTAGTGCTGGGGCTAAGGAATTCTTTGGAAACACGCATGTATTTACACGCTTTACATGATCCACATTTGAATGATCCAGATATTTTGCGGTCAAGCCAAGTTCCTGGACCTCTTGGGGGAGTGTACAAACTGTGTACCAAAAAATCCCCCAGATTTCCACCTCTAATGTCATACACCTTCTGATTATTTTGAGTATCTATACCCACCTGCCATTTATTTATTCATTTATTTATAATTATACATTTATCATTTACTGTATATTGTTTGCTTCATTTTATCTTTTGTTACCATTCTTAGATCGTACTCATCATACTTTATTAATATTTCCACTTTGGCCCAGTTTATGTACATTTATAATTTTTTATATGTACATCATCCTTGGCTATGAGTCAAGATTTCATCCTCTAATACGTCCCACACTTTGATTTCCTGATATCTGTAAAGGGCGCATGCGCGGGGTGACATGCATTACATCCAAGCCTCGCTTTGGGGTTTGTCTAACCACTCATGCGCCGTCTGAAGCGCATTGCGTTCCACTAACTCTCGACATGCACAGTGACATACCTTCTGTCACTTCCGTTTCCGGTCCCGCGGCTTTTTAATCAGACTCGCGGCGTTCAGTGTTTACGCCGCACACTGAGTCCACACAAGGGACATCAGGGACTGGGTAAGTGCACTGTGGCTGCATCGCTTTGCATACATTATGTGACCCGTACCTTTGGTAACTTTATACCCCTTATATTATCCCATTGTAGGAGTTATCGTCTCCTCTGAAGCCTCCACATTAGGGAGGTGATACCAGTTTTCCTTATCACCATATTCATCATGCATCTTGGGCTGCCTGACGCTCTAAGCATCCTATATTAGGGTAGGCAATATATATATTACACTATATTTGTTCGTACTATAGGGGCTGTAGTGGTACGGTAGTAATAACACCTGTTGGTCATATGGTGCTTTATTTATTATTATTTCTAGTGCTCTGTTGGAAGTGTTTCTAATCTATTCACAATCCACCTTGATTCGTCCTGACGCTTTGCATTATCTGGTCAGGGGGTAAGCTCTATCTTGTATTTGCCCATATTGCTTATGCTCATGTCCACATAGTCTAGACAGTGACATATTTTTTTGTCTTTATCTTTATAGTATCTCTGGCCTAACATTTTGTATCATTGTATTTGGTGTGTCACACCAGTCATCAGTTTTTAGTCTATTACCATCATACATGGGTAAGACTGGCTCATTATCTATTTTTTGGTGTTATTATGAATTTTTGGCTTTTTTACCTTAGTTAATTTTGGTGTATTTATTTATCAGGTCCTAGCATATTCATTAACACAGGGTGTGGCAAACAGTGATCCCTGGGGTGTTATATCTGTAATACGACGTTGGGCTATTTCATGCATACCTAATTACATTTGGAGTACTTGCTTTGGACAAGGGACGTGTTCTTCATCTACTCATAGTACAATTAAGGATCCACATTTCTTCCATTGTGGCCAGTGTGGAATGATTTATCTACTTCTCATACATCTATTTATCATTACTCAGTATCAATGTGCGGCTATTATGCTTTTGTATCACGTGTGCTTCACTTGTTTATTTATCACTTTTTAGTTATAGTGTTTTTTTGATTATTATCTGTTGTGATATGTTGACTGCTCCCCTGAGCCCTGATGAACCCCTAACTATAAGTAAGGGTGAAACGCGTAGGTCATTAGGAGTAAGAATATATACATATTAAGTCATTGCATTGTTTATTCTTAATGTTTATGTGACTTATATTATCCCTACTCCCTGTCCACACTTATTGTAGTGAGGGCAAGGGGTTAGACTAGGTAGGGTTGGTCAGGTCAGGTTTTTCACCTGTACCCCAAACCCCCTCCCTTGGTTTTGTGTTCATTATTCAGTGCTATATCTGACACCTTTCTGAGCACTGTATCGTGAGGCATTGTTTTTCTTATTATCTTTAATAATAAAATTATACATTTTTAGCTTAATGCGTTTTTCTGTGGCCTCATTGGTAGATTTCAGTAGAGTTATTATGTACATTTGAGGCCTAAATTGGTGATTTGCACAGGGGTGGCTGATTTTACAGCGGTTCTGACATAAACGCAAAACAATAAATACCCACATGTGACCCCATTTTGGAAACTACACCCCTCACGGAACATAACAAGGGGTATAGTGATCCTTAACACCCCACAGGTGTTTGCGAATTTTCATTAAAGTTGGACAGGAAAATGAAAAATAAAAAAATAGGAAAAAAGTCCCTCAAAATTTGTAACCCCATTTCTTCTGAGTAAGAACATACCCCATATGTGGATGTAAAGTGATCTGCGGGTGAACTACAATGTTCAGAAGAGAAGGAGCGCCAAAAACAGCACTTTAGTGAAAACATTTTTTTTTTCATTTACACATCTGATTTTAAGGGAAAGTCGTCAAACACATGTGGGGTGTTAAGGCTCACTGTACCCCTTGTTATGTTCCTTTAGGGGTGTAGTGTCCAAAATAGTATGCCAAGTCTTTTTTTTTCTGTTCAGGCACCATAGGGGCTTCCTAAATGTGACATGTCCCCCAAAAACCATTTCAGCAAAATTTGCTTTCTAACAGCCAAATGTGACTCCTTCTCTTCTGAGCATTGTAGTGCACCTGAAGTTCACTTGACGTCCACACATGGGGTATTTCCATACTCAGAAGAGGTGGGGTTACATATTTTGGGGAACATTTTCTCCTATTACCCCTTGTAAAAATGTAAAATTTGGGGGGAAAACGGCATTTTTGTGAAAAAAAATTAATTTACACATCCAAATTTAACGAAAAGTTGTCAAGGCTTACTGGACCCCTTGTTACGTTCCTTGAGGAGTGTAGTGTCCTAAATAGTATGCCAAGTGTTTTTTCTCTGTTCTGGCACCATAGGGGCTTCCTAAACATGACATGCCCTCCAAAAACCATTTCAGAAAAACTCACTCTCCAAAATCCCATTGTCACGCCTTCCCTTCTGAGCCCTCTAATGCACCCACAGAGCACTTGACATACACATATGAGATATTTCCTTACTCGAGAGAAATTGGGTTACAAATTTGATGGTGATTTTTCTCCTTTTACCCCTTGTAAAAATTCAAAAACTGGGTCTACAAGAACTTGCGAGTGTAAAAAATGAAGATTTTGAATTTGCTCCTTCACTTTGCTGCTATTCCTGTGAAACTCCTAAAGGGTTAAAACACTTACTGAATGTCATTTTGAATACTTTGATGGTGTGCAGTTTTCATAATGGGGTAATTTATGCGGTATTTCTAATATGACGGCCCTCAAATCCACTTCAAAACTGAACTGGTCCTTGAAAAATTCCGATTTTGAAAATTTTGTGAAAAATTGGAAAATTGGTGCTGAACTTTAAAGCCCTCTGATGTCTTCCAAAAATAAAAACATGTCAATTTTATGATGCCAACATAAAGTAGACATATTGTATATGTGAATCAATATATAATTAATTTGGGATGTCCATTTTCCATATAAGCAGAGAGTTTAAAAGTAAAAAAAAAATTCTTATTTTTCATCAAATTTTGGAATTTTTCACCAAGAAATTATGAAAGTATCGACAAAAATTTACTACAAACATAAAGTAGAATATGTCACGAAAAAATATTCTCGGAATCAGAATGAAAAGTAAAAGCATCCCAGAGTCATTAGTGCTTAAAGTCACAGTGGTCAGATTTGCAAAAAAAGGGCTGCGTCCTTAAGGTGAAAATGAGCTGCGTCCTTAAGGCGTTAATTATTCCTGCAGAAAACAAGTCCACATATGGTAAATTAAAAATTTTTAAGCGTTATGGCTCTTAGAAGGTGAAGAGTTACAAAAATGGCAAAAAATCCCTGACGGTTTTCTGCTGCCCCATCTTTCTCACCTCATGTAAGCTTTGCTACCAAATCCCATACATGGCCTTATGGAGCCCTGTAAAGTCATTTAATGTGGCCAGCAATAGTAATAGATACAGCATTAGATTTTTGACAAGGTCATCAGGTCACCATATGGAATAGTACTCTGTACAATGTAAAGGGATAAAAATAGAGATCATGGAATGGCTGAGCCAAAGCTGTGATGGTTACATATGGATTCGACCTGACAAGAGGGAGATGGAAATGATGAAAGGTAACAATTTTTTTCTAAATAAAAAAATCTGTAAAATAGTTATTAAGTGTACCAGTCAGATCCCACAAAAAAAAAAAAAAAAAAAAAAGAAGTAATATGTTACCCAGTATCTCTAATCTAATCCTGACCTTGTGAATAAAATTATGCCTCTATCACTTATATTTATTATAAAATACCTCTTTACATTAGCTCACAATGTTAGAAATCCTCTTAGGGTAAGGGGATGTGTCCCTTACTTGTGGTGGTAGGAGGTGATTGGTGTGTCTTCTCAAGCAGCCTTGTCCATAAGTCATCTTTTGTCCATGACTCATGGACAAGCCTGATGCTGCTGCAGGACTGCTTAGTGTCCCAGTAGATATGGAGACCCCTAGTGGGATTTTTAGGAGCCGTTTTCTTTATTAAATATTACAAAAAATGTAAACAACCATATTACAAAAGGTCTTTAACCCCTTGCCACAAAACGCCATTTCTAAATGGTGCTGTGGCACGAGAGGGTTATGAAGCGAGCTCAGGAGCTAAGCTCGCATCACACCCGCATGGTCCTGGCTGCCATCAGCAGCCAGGACCCTTGGCTAATGCGGACATCGCCATTCAGGCAGATGTCTGTCATTAACTCTTTAGACGCAGCGATCAAAGTTGTTCGCCACGTTTAAAGTGAAAGTTTCCCGGCAGCTCAGTTGGGCTGATCGGGACCATCGCGGTAAAATCGTGATGTCCCACTCAGCTAGGACGCATCAGGAGGGTGCCTTACCTGCCTCCTGTGCATCTGATGGGCGATTGATTACTCCAAGCCTGAAATCCAGGCTTGAGCAATCAACTGCCGAAAACACTGACCAATGCATTGCAATGCAATGGCATTGATCAGTGTATTGAATCAATGTACTGCATATTACAGTCCTCTATGGGGGCTATAACATTGCAAAAAAAAAAAAGTGAAAAAAAAGTTACTGGCGTATATCCAAAAAAATTCCAAAGTACAAAAAAGCTAATTTTTGATCACGTTTTTATACCATAAAAAATGTGTAAAAAGCGATCAAAAAGTCCGATTAAAATTAAAATGGTACTGATAAAAACTTCAGATCATGGTGCAAAAAATTAGCCCTCATACCGCCCCGTACGTGGAAAAACAAAAGTTATTGGGGGTCAGAAGAGGACAATTTTAAACGCATAAATTTTCCTGCATGTAGTTATGATTTTTTTCAGAAGTACAACAAAATTAAACCTATATAAGTAGGGTATCATTTTAATTGTATGGACGTACAGAATAAAGATAAGGTGTCATGTTTACCAAAACAATGTACTGCATAGAATTGGAAGCCCCCAAAATTTACAAAAAATATTTTTTTTCCATTTCGCTGTAGGTTTTTGGGTAAAATGACTGATGTCATTACAAAGTAGAATTGATGGCGCAAAAAAAGAGCCATCATATGGATTTTTAGGTGCAAAATTGAAAGGGTTATGATTTTTAAAAGGTGAGGAAAAAAATGAAAGTGCAATTACGGAAAAACGCTATGTCCTTAAGGGGTTAATTTTCATCAGTAGCAACATATAACATTGTTTTGGATCTAACAGTGCCTATTTAATTTTCAGTAATGTGACTTTGTATTACAGTGCCCATAAAACATCAGGACACTGATCATACCCTGAATTCCATTGCATTGTATATGTCAGAGCATTTTTAACAAGAAAATTGCAGTCTTAATCAGGATAATGCACAACACAACACAACACTAAGGAACTGTGTGCTCTTTGTTAAAATAGAAGCTGGTATGTTTTAATAGATCTCCTCAGAACAGAAGCAGGAAGATTGTCCCAGCAGTATATAAGGGTTACCTTGGAAACATGTCTTGAGATAAGGTGATTCTGATGTTAGGCTATATCAATGCAATTTACAAAAGGTACATGCATTCTTGGAACTTTAATTAGATACCAATTCAGCCGAGCCAAAGTTAGGAAAATCTATCAGCAGTAAATATACAGTATACCTGGTTAATGTTATTTTGTGGGAGTAAAAGATATTATATACTGTATGAATCACTGTAAGATTACAATTTTTAGCAAATACTAACAAATTAAAGGAGTTCTCTAAGCTAAAACTTTTAACCCCCTGCTGTGCCCGGGCTGTAAAACTATACATAATAAACTTTCACTTACCTGCCTACGATCCCCCGTTGTTCCGATATCGCCGTCCCGTTCTCCGGTCCCGGTCTCTTCCACTTCCTGCGGGTCGGTGACTTCACTCTGCGCTCAGCCTATCAGTGGCCGCAGCAAAGTCCCGTTGCGGCCGCTGATAGGCTGAGCGCAGAGTAAAGTCACCAACCTGCAGGAAGAGGAAGCTGACAGGGACCGGAGCACGGGCGGCGATATAGGAACAACGGGGGATCGTAGGCAGGTAAGTGAAAGTTTATTGTGTATAGTTTTAAAGCCCGGGCACAGCGGGGGATAAAAGATTTCAGTTAGAGAACTCCTTTAAGAAATGCTGTCCATCATATACAGTAAAACTACTTTAAAAACAGCAACCAAAAATGCATTGAAAAGTGGCCTTCTATGGGGGTGGCCTTCTAAATATAGTGAACTAAAAATGTATCACATGAAATCTGGTTTGGACAGGGGGCTAGCCTTCTTAAAGAGGTTGTCTTTTAGAGAGGTGTCACTCTATACATTATTGAGTGTGCCAAAGTTTTAGATTCTAGAGATATATAAGTGTGTCTGATATGAGATACAACATAGCAAATTATTACAGCAAATACAAACATAATTAATTAATTTATCTAATAAAAATAACCTGCTATAGGTTCAAACTGTTCCTCTGTGACTCCTATTTTGCACAATGCTGTTACCATTTTACATCTGAGGAAGAGTCTGTCAAGTTATGTCTCAAGTGCTTTACTTGCCCTACATATACGGCATGGATCGACCCCTTTTTGTGATTTTATGGTCGCCCCCCTCGATTCAGCATTCTACAGCATTCCTCTGGGTTCTGGATGAGTGTTGTCTTAAAGGGGTACTTAGCCCCTAGACATCTTATACCCTATCCTTTGGATGGGGATGTCTGATAGGAGGGTCCCACCGCTGGGACACCCCGCTATCTCCCTGCAGCACTTAGCGTTCATTTAGAATGCCGTCTGCGGCACCGGAGGCTCGTGACATCACGTCACGCCCCCTCGTAATGTCACGATCACGCCCCCTCGAGACGTTACGGCCACGCCCCCTCAATGCAAGTCTATGGGAGGGGGCATGGTGGCCATCACGACCACTCGCATTAGTCTTGAATTGAGAAGGAGGGTGTGACATCACGTGGGGGGCGTGACCGCAATGTCAGTGCCGCATTGCTAGTCATCAGACACGGAGCAAAGTTTGCTCCGTGCACCGGATGACTGCGGTGTCGCAGCACAGAGCGCGGAGGTTCCCAGCGGCGGGATCCTCATCTTATCCCCTATCCTTTGGATAGGGGATTGGATGTCTAGGGGTGGAGTACTCCTTTAAGCCTCTCCTAATATCTCAGTTCTAGACAACAGCAGATCACTGGTGGCTTGGCTTCTTCTCATATTCCCTGACAAGCCAGCCCCCTGATGACATGTGCGTTCCTGCTATACGTGCCACGTGACGACAGCAAAAACCCAAATTCTGCCGTATGAACCCAGCCTCATTCTTTTTGTGGGGTCAGGATTGCAGAATTTCTGTGGCAAAAATTCTGCTGCAAAAAAATATGCCGTGTAAATCTCATTAACCCCAATGTAAACTTCCTGTCGCATAATTTCATAAGTACATTTTTAAGTGGGATTTCCTTAGGCTATGGTCTCATGGCGGAATGTTAGTGCTTCCACTCAGATTCCATTCTGCCATCATGCCCTGTTCCCCTGCCAGATTTGTTTTCCAAATGTTTTTCGGCGTTAAATCTGGCACACGAAATGTGTGCCAAAATTCAGCCCCAAAACACGATAAAAAAAAACTGTTGGAAACACAATAGTAAATAACCCCTTCCTGCCTTCTCTGTTTTCTCTCTGGGTCTCTGTCAGCACTCTCCTTTCTTGCTGGTACTGTCTGGTCTGGTATGTAAATGGTCCAAAAGAGGCAGTACTTTTTTTTTGCCAGGCCAGAACCAGAATTCCATGCTGAATTTTTGGCAGTGAAATTTCTTCTGCGATTGTGTGCAGAATTGAAAAATGTCACATATTTCTAAAAAGAGCAGCAGATTAAATTTAGAGCCGACAAGTTGAATTTCAGAAGTGTGGACAGGCTCTTAGAATGCAGACACTTTACTTTGATAATAGAACCAAGTTATACATTTTTAATTTGTGCTTTCTGGCAGTCTGAGGGAATGATTAATAAATGTTTATTCAGAACTAGTAAATGTAGTGCTACTGAAATCTTACTAAGAAAACAAACAGCCACAAAAACAAACACATTCACAATAATTTGGTTACTTTACCGCTAAATATTTTGTATCCCCCTCCCCCCCCAGCAAAAAACATACATTTTTTTAAAGGTGCTGTATAAATATTAATCAAAAGTGGAAATACAATCAATATTAAATAGAAGAAAACAGAAACAATTCACCTTTCAGACAAAGGCTCGCCATCTGTCAACTTATATTGCTACTGAATCAGCATGGGTTCTGCAATGAATTTATATATTCCCTCAGGACAGCTGCAAAATTGTATAATACTTTCTACTGGTGTTATTCGGAGAGAGCTTTTGTTATGCTGCTGCATAGTGCAAAATTGTTCCTGTAGAAAAGGGAATTGCAAAAGCAAACAGCAAGCAAATAGATTTTGTATTATATTTGTGCAATAAGGCTTTGCTGTCTTTTCACGTCCATTGCTGCATTTTTTTTATCGTTAGATAGCTAACAAACTACCCTTTTAACAGCCAGCAAAGCTATTGTTTGTAGATTTATTATTTACAGAGATAATACGTTTTTAATGTTGTTAACAATTTTGAATTGTGACTTAAACCATATTTCTAGTTACTTTTTCTGAATATCTTGTATCAATCTGCTGCATAGAGCTTTTTTAAAGCACTATGTGGGGGATTTACTAAGACTTTCACACCCCTGCCTTAAAGGGGTAGTCCAGTGGTGAAAAACTTATCTCCTGTCCAAAGGATAGGGGAGAAGTTTCATATTGCGGGGGATCTAACCGCTGGGGCCCCCCCACGATCTTTCTGGGCAGGGCCCCGGCTCGCTGGCCAGATAGCGTGTGTTGACCACCGCACAAAGCGGCGAGCGACACGCCCCCTCAATACAACTCTATGGCAGAGCCGGAGATTGCCGAAGGCAGCGCTCCGGCTCTGCCATAGAGTTGTATTGAGGGGGTGTGTCAGCCGCTGCTTCGTGCATTGGTCAACACGCCCCCTTCCCACCGGCTTTCGGGGCCCCGTACAGAAGATCGCAGGGGGCCCGAGCGGTCGGACCCCCCGCGATCTGAAACTTATCCCCTATCCTTAGGATAGGGGATAAGTTTTTCACCACTGGATATCTCCTTTAAAGCGTACCTGTCATATCACAGAAAAAATACTACTTAAAAATAATAATACTTATATATGTTACTAGGTCATGCAGATTCTTTACATACATTTTTTATGTCTACAGTGGGGATCAAAAGTTTGGGCACCCCAGGTAAAAATTTGTATTAATGTGCATAAAGAAGCCAAGGAAAGATGGAAAAGGCATTTTATTTCCATCATTTACACTTTCAAAATAACAGAAAACAAAAAAAAGTTTGGGCACCCTTCAGAGTTAATATCTTGTACTGCCGCCTTTGGCAAGTATCACAGCTTGTAAACGCTTTTTGTAGCCAGCCAAGAGTCTTTAAATTCTTGTTTGAGGTATCTTTGCCAATTCTTCCTTACAAAAGTCTTCCAGCTCTTTGAGATTTCTGGGCTGTCTGTCACGCACTGCTCTTTTAAGGTCTATCCATAGATTTTCAATTATGTTGAGGTCAGGAGATTGTGAAGGCCATGGCAAAACCTTCAATTTATGCCTCTTGATGTAATCCCCCTGTGGATTTCGAGGTGTGTTTAGGATTATTATCCATTTGTAGAAGCCATCCTCTTTAACTTCAGCTTTTTCACAGATGGCATCAATTTAGCATCCAAAATTTGCTGAAATGTTACTGAATCTATTTTTCCTTCTACTCGTGAGATGTTCCCTGTGCCACTGGCTGCAATACAACCCCAAAGCATGATTGATCCACCCCCATGCTTAACAGTTGGACAGAGGTTTTTTTAATTAAATTCTGTTCCCCTTCTTCTCCAAACGTACCTTTGCTCATTCCGGCCAAAAAGTTCAATTTTAACCTCATCGTTCCACAGAACTTGTTTCCAAAATGCATCAGGCTTGTCTATATGTTCATTTGCAAAGTTCAAACGCTGATTTTTGTGGTGAGGACGTAGAAGAGGTTTTCTTCTGATGACTCTTCCATGAAGACCATATTTTACAAGTATCTCTTTATAGTGGAATAGTGTACCACAACTCCAGTGTCTGCCAGATCTTTCTGGAGGGATTGTGCAGTCAAACGTGGGTTTTGAATAGTTTTTCTCACAATCCTGCGAGCTGTTCTGCCTGATATTTTTCTTGGTCTTCCAGATCTTGCTTTAACTTCCACTGTTCCTGATGACTGCCATTTCTTAATTACATTCAGAACAGAGGATATTGACATCTGAAAACATCTGAACCCATGGTGCTGATTGTTGGGGCAAGGTCAGATGAGTCTGGGCATTTAAAACCTTTGAGATTGACATCACCTGGTCTTCCCAGATGATGATTGAGAACAATCCATGACACTTGCAGGTCTCGGCTTTGCAAAGGGGGCAGTGCATGCTATAAATTCTGCAGGGTGCCCAAACTTTTCCAGATGCCATTTTTTTGTTTTCTGTTATGTTGAAAGTGTAAATGATGGAAATAAAATCTAACTTTTGTTGACATATTATAAGAATGTCTAATCTGTAATTTGATGCCTTTTGGAGATTTTTCCATCTTTCCTTGGCTTCTTTATGCACATTAATACAAGTTTTTACCTGGGGTGCCCAAACTTTTGATCCCCACTGTAACTTCTGTATTTGTCTCACAAATCCCCCTGATATGCTGCTCACTCATTCTGAAATCCACTGCTGAGCCTACCCTTACTCACTCACTGCCCGGAGTCTGCTGTGCTGGGTCTCCTCATCCAATCACTGCAGGCTGCTCTGTAACCCTCCCCTCCCTGTTAGACAGGGCAGGAGTGAGCACAGATGAGTGTAGTCTCACCCTCACTTTCTGGACATTGTCCCAGCTTGTGTTCTGACTTCAAGGCATTTTCTTCCACACAACTACCACTCACTGGATATTTTCTCTTTTCCGGCCATTTTCGGTAAAGCCTGTGAACTTCAGAAAATTGTCTTGACCTCATCTTCCTGCCTGAATGCATTTATTTGCAGCCATATGATTGGCTGATTAGCTATTTGTGTTAACAAGCAATTCAACAGGTGTTCCTAATAAAGTGGCCAGTGAGTGTATATTTATCTTGTGTGTGGTTTTCACAACATTGTGACAAGCTTATTGGTATTATATATTCCATATAAACAAGTGCAGGTAAAATGATAACATACACATTGACATGACATAGTTCACTCAGGCGAAGCACTAACAACAAATACATGACTTCACTATAACTAGAAATACTCAGCAGAATATGTAAGTAATGTAAGTCTTTTCTACACCTCACTACCTTGGAGAAAGTCCAAGTGTCAATTAGTGGAGAATGACTAACTTCCTGGAATATTATTTTTCATTCCTCTTGGGGAAAAATACAAATCTGGATGCAGAACAGGTGAAACCAGCATTAGAAAATTCTCTGAATCTGCCATCTCTGTGTGGAAATCCTCCTAACAATTCCTATATAAAACACTATACACAGGTTTATGGTATATTTAAAGGTATGGTTCCCCACAGAGCATGGATAAATAGAAAGGAGGGCATGCAGTAGGACTTTGCTAACAAACAAAAAATGAAAGTCCGAAACACATCATTTTTTTTAATACACTTTTTATCAGTTTTGCACTCCTAGCATTACAATTGTTAAAAGGGCATTCCAGAATTTGTTTTGGCTGTGCTACAGGGGCTGTAAAGTTAGTGTAGTTCATAATATATCTGTGCCTGGGTTGTCTGTGCAATTTTTAAGTGATTATTGCCCCGATGTTCATTTTTTAGCAGCATAAAAAATAATTGTCATCTAAGCTTTTCCCAGGTTGAAGTGAGGCCTGAGATATTACATCACTAGTCAGGTGTTGAAAGAGAGCCTGGCAATGCTTCAATGGGTGGAGCGACCGCTGGGTGGGAGGGAGATAATTTTCCACAGGGCTGCAGGGAATTGTAGTTTCAAATACAGCAAACATACAAGGCAGCTCAGCTGTGCTACAATGAGTAGGGTGGCTGATGTGAGGTAAGTAGAAAAAATACCTCACCCTCACAAACAAGGGATCCCGGAACTTGTAGCTGGAGGGAGAGAACTCCAACAGGAAATAGACATTACATAAAAAGAAAGCAGCAGCGTCATGGTAGACTTACAATACAGCCATTTAGCCCCAATACAAGCACAGATTCTTCCTAGGCATGTCCATTACTGTCTGGCAGGTAAGTACTAAAGTCACCTTATTTTGGATAACCCCTTTAATATTTTGTTGCTATTTTACCCAGAATATATATAGAGAATCTAAGTCTAGGTTCACATTGCGGTTTCTCTGGGCAAAAATATTGCCCCAAAGATGGCAATGAATTCCGCAGGGATTCCGATGAAAGAATGAGCTAGATCATTCTTTTGGTAGCAAAATTTCAGAAGTTCCACCATTGATATTCCCAAATGTAAACTGTGCAGTGGAATCACATTGACATCACTAAGAGACTATGATGCAAGGTTTACCTCTGTGATAGCTGAAATAAGAAATGCCTTGTGAAGAAAGGATAAAGGACCTGACAATCCTTTAACAATAAAGTGTGTTCTGTACATTGCTTGAGCTACAAGGGGCAGGAAACATGTCGAAGTATATCAGAATAAGAGCTATGGGAATAGTTAAGTCATGGACATGTAACAAAGTTCACTTTTAGTAGCATATCCCATCAAGGAAAAAAATATTGCCACTGAAAACAAATGTAACATCAATATCCAGTGGTAAATGCAAAAATTACTAATATGCATGGAAATTAATACACTATATGCCAAAGCAAGCTACAAGTAACCCCAAATAAACCAAACCCACACCTACTTAAAAGGATAGGAGATAAGATGTTTGATCGCGGGGTTCAGCTGCAATCTCCAGCCCATCATCCCAGTAATCCGCATGCATGGAGAAAACTCTGCTCCTTGCTGGATTACAAGCGGCCACAGTCGTCACACCCCCTCTATATATCACCCATAGACATTAATGGAGGGGGCGTAACGACCACGGCCGTCTGTAGCCTTGCAAAGCTGCATTCTTAACATAAATGTTCAGAATGCCGGGGTGCTGGGGTGGAGCCCTCAAAAATCAGACATCATATCCCCTATTCTTTGGATAGGGGATAGGATGTCTAGGGACGGAGTACCCCTTTAGGGCCCAGAGACCAATGTATAAACTGCAATATTTCAGGATTACTTTTTAATATAAATAATATAGAAGTTGAAAATGAGAAATTACATCATTAACATAAAAAAAGCAAAAACCATGTTTAGCATTACAGATAAGCGAACCAAACTTGTAGAATTCCGACTTTGGTCGGAATTTTGTTAAAAGTTCGGTATTAGTGTGAACTCATACCTTGGGCAGTTTTGTTCCAGCATACATGCTAAAATGATATCAGCCACATGACAGAAACGAGGAGAAGAAAGGATCACATGACCTCATGTAGTCTTTAATGCCTTGCAAACAGCTCTCCAGGCTGATCAGCAGGCCGTATGGGGGTGATGTAAGTGCCACTATAAAAGCCTATGTACAAAGTTCAAACAACCATTTTAGGAACAACAGGTGTTAGGAGAAGATTTCTGTGAGGGACAGTGAGCAGTGAACAAGACAGAGGAGTAGGTCCACACAAACACAATTACTGCAGTTAAAGCAGCATTGTAGAGAATTCTTGATCTGTTCTGTCTTTGTAAAATCTGTTCTAATTGTAAGTTAGGTGTAGCAGTTTTTTTATGGAACACTAA
The DNA here is from genome assembly GCF_029499605.1 of Hyla sarda. Lineage (NCBI taxonomy): Eukaryota > Metazoa > Chordata > Amphibia > Anura > Hylidae > Hyla > Hyla sarda. Next base: position 214,980,236 of record NC_079193.1, on the reverse strand, counting down.
TTGTAAAATAGCCTGCATAGAGGGTTATGTGTCACTTGTGTGCACTTTCTATGAAACGAATCCTGTTGCTACTCCTAAAAAAAGGGATAATTTTTAAAAAGCTGTTGCTTCTTTCGATGACTCTGTGGGCACATAAACCAAAGAAGGCGTCTGCCACCAAAAAGGAATAATTTTTGAAACTTTTTTTTCTGTTTTAAAAAAATCTTTAAAAATAGGATATTGTATTTTTAAACAAGGTGTGATTTACCACCAGACACAATTATTCATAACAATACATGTTGCTGTGCCTTTACAATGAAATGGGCACTGTCATTTGCTAAATAATTTTAAATAATAACTTTGTATATAATAACATTATTTATATTTTTATGTACATTGGTAAAAAAAAAAAAAATTGCCTATTTTTGGGTGCCAAAAAAATTTGTCTGGTCCAGCAGCTACTGCCTTTGTGTCTCTATACAGAAAGTATGAATGGGACAAAGAGTACTCCTTTAAAAAAAAAAACAGCACAGGGATCAGCGGAAAAAAATTGGCTCTTAGAGGCGCTGCTCAAAGCTGGCATAAATATGACCCCAGGCGATGCACTGGAAAAAATGGCTTTATTAGGTATACAGCTGGACAACGCGTTTCGGCACTACTATGTGCCTTCCTCAGGTCCACTAGCATAACTGATGCCATATCAGCCCTGTTCGCTGATACCTGTGCTGTTTGTCCACCCCGACAGGGAATTGGATCAGGCCAGAGTGCAGCAGCTCATTCACGACTTATCTTCTACGCTCATTACAGAGTCGTGCCTAACATTAGCACAACTCTTTAAAGGGGTACTCCGCTGCCCTAGCGCTCACCCCCTCCCATAGACTTGCATTGAGGGGGCATAACGTGACGTGACATCATGAGGGGGCGTGGCTGTGATGTCACGACCCCACCGCCCACACCTGGTGTTCTAAACGAACGCTGGGTGCTGCACAAAGATCGTGGGGGGTCCCAGCAGCGGGACATCACAATCAGACATCTTTTCTCCTATCCTTTGGATAGGGAATAAGACATCTAGGGGCCGAGTGCCCCTTTAAGGTCAGTATATCACTGTAGTGTGGTAGTGGGATACACATGTATTGATAAACTACACAAGGGAGCGCCCCCCTTTTTATTTCTCTTTCTCCTCTAAATTCTGTTTATTTTTATTTTATTTTTTATTAATTATTCATTTAAACTTTAAGTTATTTCACAGACTTTCAAGACTTGAAATTTTTGAAAATTTCCCCTAGATCTAGTGTTTTTGCTTGCACAGCAAGATGCCTCACAGTCATGATTTAATCTATTATTTAGGTCTAACAAACATTGTAAAAGTTATTAATGTGCATATCAAAAATCCAATATTTCTATATGTAATAGTGAAGCATATATTTATCCAGGCGACACCATAATCAGAACTCACAAGAAATAATACAACCTATGAATGTACATGGCTACAGCTACATGGCACCATGTTAAAGAATTCATCAATGCTCGATCAATCCCTTTTTTATTTTAGCGTGATGTTACATTGCTAACTTCATTATTCTTTAATGCCCTTTAAGTTTTCATAAAATGGAAGCAGACATCCATTTACTGCCCCGGAGAAGGCTGAGCGACTAAATATTTCATGCTTACAAGGTTGAAGTATTTGCATACTACAGGAAAATAAACCACCAATTAAATATTTTCTGTAAAAGAATGGCTACATTTTATGCAGCACAATAAAAGCATGCTTATAATAAGTGATAAAAAAAATCTAATGTACAACTGCCTGTAAACATAAATGGGATTCCCCGTTGATAATACAAGGTCATCAGAAAATTCGGAAGAGTTCCAGTATATGCTGTGATGCAATACTAGGCTAGAGAGCAGTGTTTCCAAACTAGTGTACCTCCAGCTGTTGCATAACTACAATTCCCAGCATGCCCGGACAGCCAAAGGCTGTCCGGGCATGCTGGGAATTGTAGTTTTGCAACAGCTGGAGGCACACTGGTTGGAAAACACTGCAATTGAAGCTGTAAGGAAAGCTTCTACCTACCTGTTTCTGCTGCTCCATAGATTACAAAGACTGCTGTTCATAGAAATCGCTATTTCAGATCATCTCACATTGGATAAGCAGTATACATAATGTATAGCAGGATACCTATAACTATGATACCTTTATTTGGGTTTGGGTACACTTTACAAAACATCAGGCAAGGGCATAGACAGTAGTAGAAGTTAGATGGTAATGTGTAGACACAAGTGGTGGCTGGAAGAAGTCTTTATTGCGGTCTATGTCACCTAATCGGATGATAAAAAACACTTTTATCAAAAGCCATGAACAGTCAGAGAAGCGTAGCCAGGGGTCCACAAAGCCTCAGGACCGTCATGAGTTTCTTGGACAACATTACAGCACCAGCCCTGTGCGAGCAACATACAGCTCCTCCCCATATGCGTCGTCTCCAACCAATAGAAGCACAGAGCCCGCTCACTCCCTGCCTCTAGTGACGGGACCTCCCAGGGAGTGCCGTAATGGCAGCAGACGGCGCATGTGCAGAGGAGCTGCATGTCGCTTGCACAAGGCCGACATTGTAACATTGTTCAAAAGAGGCGTGGAGGGTCCTGGGGCATTGTAGACCCAAGGCCACGCCTCTCCGACTGTTCGCAAAAAAAGTGTTTTTTTTAACCCCTTAAGGACCAGGCCATTTTACACCTTAGGACCAGAGCGTTTTTTGAACATCTGACCACTGTCATTTTAAACATTAATAACTCTGGAATGCTTTTACCTATCATTCTGATTCCGAGATTGTTTTTTTGTGACATATTCTACTTTATGTTATTGGTAAAATTTTGTCGATTCTTAGTGAAAAATTCCAAAATTTCATGAAAAAATAGAAAATTTAGCATTTTTCTAACTTTGAAGCTCTCTGCTTGTAAGGAAAATGGATATTCCAAATCATTTTTTTTATTCACATATACAATATGTCTACTTTATGTTTGCATCATAAAATTTACGTGTTTTTACTTTTGGAAGACACCAGAGGGCTTCAAAGTTCAGCAGCAATTTTTCACAAAATTTCCAAAATCACAATTTTTCATGGACCAGTTCAGGTTTGAAGTGGATTTGAAGGGTCTTCATCTTAGAAATACCCCACAAATTACCCCATTATAAAAACTGCAGCCCCCAAAGTATTCAAAATGACATTCAGTCAGCATTTTAACCCTTTTGGTGTTTCACAGGAATAGCAGCAAAGTGAAGGAGAAAATTCACAATCTTCATTTATTACACTCGCATGTTCTTGTAGACCCAATTTTTGAATTTTTACAAGGGGTAAAAGGAGAAAATGTATACTTATATTTGTAGCCCAATGTGTCTCGAGTAAGCACATACCTCATATGTCTATGTAAAGTGTTCGGCGGGCGCAGTAGAGGGCTCAGAAGGGAAGGAGCGACAAGGGGATTTTGGAGAGTACGTTTTTCTGAAATGGTTTTTGGGGGACATGTTGCATTTAGGAAGCCCCTATGGTGCCAGAACAGGAAAAAAAAACACATGGCATACCATTTTGGAAACTAGACCCCTTGAGGAACGTAACAAGGAATAAAGTGAGCCTTAATACCCCACAGGTGTTTCACGACTTTTGCATATGTAAAAAAAATGTAAAAAAATTTCACTAAAATGTGTGTTTCCCCCCAAATTTCACATTTATGCAAGGGTTAATAGCAGAAAATACCCCCCAAAATTTGTAACCCCATCTCTTCTGAGTATGGAGGTACCCCATAAGTTGACCTGAAGTCCACTATGGGCGAACTACAATGCTCAGAAGAGAAGGAGTCATATTTGGCTTTTTGAGAGCAAATTTTGCTCGGGGCATGTCGCATTTAGGAAGCCCCTATGGTGCCAGGACAGCAAAAAATACCCACATGGCATACCATTTTGGAAACTAAACCCCTTGAGGAACGTAACAAGGAATAAAGTGAGCCTTAATACCCCACAGGGGTTTCACGACTTTTGCATACGTAAAAAAAAAAAAAATGTTTTCACTAAAATGTGTTTCCCCCCCAAATTTCACATTTTTGCAAGGGTTAATAGCAGAAAATACCCCCCAAAATTTGTAACCCCATCTCTTCTGAGTATGGAGGCACCCCATAAGTTGACCTGAAGGGCACTACGGGCGAACTACAATGCTCAGAAGAGAAGGGGTCATATTTGGCTTTTTGAGAGCAAATTTTGCTCGGGGGGCATGTCGCATTTAGGAAGCCCCTATGGTGCCAGGACAGCAAAATAACCCCCACATGGCATACCATTTTGGAAACTAGACCCCTTGAGGAACGTAACAAGGGGTACAGTGAGCATTTACCCCCCACTGGTGTCTGTCAGATCTTTGGAACAGTGGGCTGTACAAAATTTTTTTATTTGCACAGCCCACTGTTCCAAAGATCTGTCAGACACCAGTGGGGTGTAAATTCTCACTGCACCCCTCATTACATTCCGTGAGGGGTGTAGTTTCCGAAATGGGGTCACATGTGGAGTTTTTTTTTTTTTGCCTTTGTCAAAACCACTGTAACAATCAGCCACCCCTGTGCAAATCACCTCAAATGTACATGGCGCACTCTCCCTTCTGGGCCTTGTTGTGCGCCCCCAGAGCCTTTTGCGCCCACATATGGGGTATCTCCGTAGTCGGGAGAAATTGCATTACAAATTTTGGGGGGCTTTTTTCCCTTTTACCTCTTGTCAAAATGAAAAGTATAGGGCAACACCAGCATGTTAGTGTAAAAAATTAATTTTTTTACACTAACATGCTGGTGTAGACTCCAACTTCACCTTTTCATAAGGGGTGAAAGGAGAAAAAGCCCCCCAAAATTTGTTAGGCAATTTCTCCCGAGTAGGGCGATACCCCATATGTGACCCTAAACTGATGCCTTGAAATACGACAGGGCTCCGAAGTGAGAGCGCCATGTGCATTTGAGGCCTGAATTAGGGATTTGCATAGGGGTATTCTACGCCAGTGATTCCCAAACAGGGTGCCTCCAGCTGTTGCAAAACTCCCAGCATGCCTGGACAGTCAACGACTGTCCAGCAATACTGGGAGTTGTTGTTTTGCAACAGCTGGAGGCTCCATTTTGAAAACAGATGCGTACCAGACGTTTTTCATTATTATTGGGGAGGGGGGCTGTGTAGGGGTATGTGTATATGTAGTGTTTTTTACTTTTTATTTTATTTTGTGTTAGTGTAGTGTAGTGTAGTGTTTTTAGGGTACAGTCACACGGGTGGGGGATTACAGCGAGTTTCCAGCTGCGAGTTTGACCTGCCGCGCAAAATTTGCTGCATTGCAAACTTGCAGCCTGATACTCACTGTAAGCCCCCTGCCCATGTGAATGTATCCTGTACATTCACAGGGGGGGGGGGGGGAACCTCCAGCTGTTGCAAAACTACAACTCCCAGCATGCACAGTCTATCAGTGCATGCTGGTAGTTATAGTTTTGCAACAGCTGGAGGCACACGGATTGGGAAACACTGAGTTAGGAAACAGACAATGTTTCCCAATCAGTGTGCCTCCTGTTGTTGCAAAACTACAACTCCCAGCATTCTCAGGCATGCTGGAAGTAGTATTTTGGCAACATCTTTAGAGCCAGATGTTGCCGAACTACAACTCCCAGCATGCTTGGAGTTGTAGTTTTGCAACATCTGGAGGACTACAGTTTGCAGACCACTAATATAGTGGTTCCCAATCTGTGCCCTTCCAGATGTTGCAAAACTACAACTCTCAGTATGCCAAAACTGTCCAGGCATGCTGGGAGTTGTAGTTCTGCAACATCTGAAGGGCCAGATTTTACAGAACCACAACTCCCAGCATGCCTGGACAGTAAGGGCATGCTGAGGATGTGTAGTTTTGCAACATCTGGAAGGGCACAGTGGTCTCCAAACTGTGGACCTCCAGATGTTGCAAAACTACAACTCCCAGCATGCCCAGACGCCAAGAGCTGTCTGGGCATGCTGGGAGTTGTAGTATACAGGGTCCCAATACAGCAATGCATGTCGCTTTACGGCGACGTGCATTGCTGTAAAGGGCCCGGCCGCGGCTGAAGATCCACTCACCTGTCGCCGCCGCCGTCGTCTTCTTGCTCATGTCTCCAGCTCTGAGGGCTCATGTGACAGCGCTAAAATTTTAACATATATCCTACTGTCTGAGCACTGGAGTAGCTCTTTAAATTATTATGAAGCGGGGATGGTAGTAGTCATGCTTTTATTTAATCCTTGTATAGAGATATCACTGGTAATCTTGGTCTTTGTATAGTTTTCTTTATTTAATAACAATGTGGACTAGGGTTATACTTCCCAGGTTAATTCTTCCTAGGTTTATTCTAACCAATTACAATCATTGGTCACCATGGGGGCGATTTATGAAAACCTGTGCAGAGGAAAAATTGTCCAACTGCCCATAGCAACCAATCAGATTTTTAAAAAATAAACAAAGCGGTCTGATTGGTTGCTATGGGTAACTGGTCAATTTTTCCTCTGCACAAGTTTTCATAAATCTCCCCACGTGTTTATAATGGCTAGGGTTTGGACAAAATTATAGAGACATTTATTCAGTTTTACACAAAGTTGTTGACTACATCCTTACTTTTTGGATTTTGCGGTGAAATTCACGTGCCTTCTTTTGTATCACATAATGTTTCCATTAAATACCCTTTGCTCTTTACATTGCACCACCAGCCTTTCTAGTTGCTTTGTCTAGAAGTAAAGTTACAATCTATGAAATAATAAGCAAAATACTGTACTTTAAAACTCTGCAAAGCGAAGTCCACAACCTCTGTGTTATGAGCTCCATCCAGAATTTGCAGAGCTAGAATAACTGTGTACCTTATCACATCTATGATGACAGGGATACAGGATCTACTGTTCTCCTTACTTACCTGCATTCTAGGACAGTTTTCAAAACATCTTGTGGTTATATTGTCTATGTGGCACAGAAATTACAAATATTTACATACTGTATATATTTATATATATATATATATATATATATATATATATATATATATATATATATATATATATAAAGAGATCTCCCATGATCTATTTATACCCAGGACTGTATCTATAACAAGGGGCATTCTCTACGTCTTGAGGAAATAAGGTTTCTACACCAGCACAGACAGGGATTCTTTACTGTAAGAGCAGTATGGTCCCCTGATATATTTATACATAGTTATTAGGTCTCCCCTAAGCTTTCTTTTTTCTAAACTAAATAACCCTAATTCTGCTAATCTTTCTGGGTACTGTAGTCCTCCCATTCCCCGTATTATCCTGGTTGCCCATCTTTGAACCCTATCCAGCTCCACTATATCTTTCTTGTACACTGGTGCCCAGTACTGTACACAGTATTTAATATGTGGCCTGACTAGTGATTTGTACAGTGGTAGAATTATTTCTAGAGATGATCGAATTTTTTCAAAATTCGATTCGGCTTATTCGCCAAATATTCCGAGAAAATGTGGTTCGGTCTGAATTTATTTGTGGCCAATCTGTATTAAAACGGCTATTTCTGGCCAACAGAGAGCCTCAATAGGGGTGTAGAACACTTTGCCTTGCTGTAACATGCATAGCGGTGTGCTGGGTTAGTGAAATAATACTGTTATGCAATATGAAATGCAGATTAGAGGCGACGCTGTTAGAATCACTGTCGCAGAGCGGCACAATGACAGAGCCTGGAGGGGGCATCAGTATGAGGAGACCATATAGTGGCTGAATGACACAGCATGGAGGTGATGGCAGTATGAGGAGAATATATAGTGCCTGAATGACACCACGTGTAGGTGGCGGCAGCATGAGGAGACCATATAGTGGCTGAATGACACAGCCTGGAGTTGGCAGCAGCATGAGGAGACCATTTAGTGGCTGAATGACACAGCGGGGTGGTGTCAGCAGCATGAGGAGACCATATAGTGGCTGAATGACCCAGCCTGGAGGTGGCAACAGCCCTACGAGACCATAGGGCCTCACAAATGAAAAGATGAAATATATTTTTTTACATTTAAATTGAAGATTTCAAATAGACAAACCTAAAATGTTTTATTTAATGTGCCAGCAGCATGATTAGACCACATGGTGGTACAGTGACACACCCTCTAGGTGGCAGCAGCATGAGGAGACCATATAGTGGCTGAATGACCCAGCCTGGAGGTGGCAACAGCCCCACGAGACCATAGGGCCTCACAAATGAAAAGATTAAATATATTTTTTAACATTTATATTGAAGATTTCAAATAGATGAACCTAAAAAGTTTTATTTAATGTGCCATCAGCATGAGTAGACCACATGACGGCACAGTGACACAGCCTGGAGGTGGCGGAAGCATGAGGAGACCACATGGTGGCTGAATGGCACAGCCTGTAGTTGACGGCAGCATGAGGAGGCCATATAGTGGCTGAATAACACAGCCTGGAGTTGGAGGCAGCATGAGGAGACCATGAAGTGGTTGAATGAAACAACCTGGAGTTGGCGGCAGCATGAGGAGACCATATAGTGGCTGAATGACACAGCCTGGAGGTGGCGGAAGCATGAGGAGACCATATAGTTGCAGAATGAGACAGCCTGGAGGTGGCTGGAGACTTAAACAGGAACAAAATGGTACACCACTTAGATGTACTATGCTTAAAACAGTATCTGTCTAGAACAACAGCAGGTGTGTACTTTTGGCTGGCCTTTCACAGTATCTAGGCCCTTAAGACTTTAACAGGAACAAAATGGTACAGCACTTAGATGTATGCACAGATTACTCTTAATAGAGGACAATACGCTTTTAGTGCTCTGCTCACCCTAACTGGCTGGCTACTATTAGCTTTTCAGTTGTTGTACACACAAGTGCTACAGCACACAGTCGCTGTGTACTACACCCAAAATTGCACTCTCTATCTCAATCTCACTCCCTTCCCTATCAGTGCTTCTAGGCTGGATTTGGGCTTGAGGTGAATCGCTGCTGTAAAAATGCTTTTCTGTGCAACACACTGCTCTCTGTCCCTCTCTCTGCAAAAGAACGCTGAGGTGACTGGGAGGTGAATCGCCTCTATAAAAAATGCTTTTCTATGCAACACACACTGCTGTCTGTCCCTCTCTCTGTAATAGAACACTGATGTGACTGGCCGCAAGATGGCTGCCGATTATATAGGGCTGTGACATCACAGGGATGGCTGGCTGCTGATAGCTTGCATGCAGCATGTGATTCAGGGTCATCTCGCCTTCACAACTTGCCTTCCTGCCTTCCCAGGATTCCTTGCCCTTTTTCCTTACATGTGGATGCGCCATTTTAGATGCCCGGCCCCTGGAGCCTGGACCAAACTAAATGGAGTTTAATTAAGCGAATCGAGCTATCGAATCACGGCGATATTTGCATTCATTACGAATCAAAGTTTGTAATGAACTCAGATTCATCAGATTCGATTTGCTCATCCCTAATTATTTCCTTGTCTTTGGCATCCATGACCATATTGATGCACCCCATGATTTTATTTGCCTTGGCAGCAGCTGCAAGACACTGGTCACTACAGCTAAATTCACTGTTAATTAAGTCCTTTTCCATTTCAGACGTCCCAAGTTTTTCTCCCATTTAATAGATAATCCCAGCCTGGATTTTTCCTCCCCATGTGCATAACCTTACATTTATCAGTGTTGAACCTCATCTGCCACTTCCCAGCCCAAACCTCCAACGTATCCAGATCCATTTGTAACCGAAAAGGAAGACATTTCTCCCGGACACGGAGGATTACCTGAGTAATTGGGTTTACCGCTGGCGAGACACCACTTCCTTTCCACGTCGAGGTGGAGGTCGCAACACTGGAAGAGCTTACTCACCATCGAGTTCCGGGAGTGAGCAGTCAGGCGGTTACAGAAGAGAACAACACTTCCCTTTTCAGCAACAAAGGAGAGGACGCCACGGAAGACAAGAAGAGCGGGCCGCCATTATAGGAGATCCCGACCGCAACGTGACGACACGCTCTCAGGTAGGGGATCTTCGCTAGTTGTTAATATTTCATCCAAGTGCCTGTCAGCCACAGAGATGGGCGTATTGGAGAAAGGTCTATCGTTTAGCCCAGTAGGGACTTTTAACTCATTTGAGTTGGAGATGGACCTTGAAAGGTTTTTCAGAAATATTCGTTTGAAGACCTTTTTCTCCGATAGGACACTTCTGGGAACTGAGGGTGATATCCCAGGGGGACAATTGGACACTCTGAAATTGGAACGGTTCAATCTCAGAACTAAAAGTTCGTTCAATCCCCCTAGAAATCAACACCCAGTTGAGACTTATGTTCTAATGGTTAAACAAGAGGTGGAACAGATATTTAGAGATGTGAGACAGGGCAGCCAGGAGGTTTTTCATAACCTTACCACCAGCGAGAAGAAAGCCTTGCAGGATCTTAAGCAAGACAAAAATATTACTATCAAACCCGCCGATAAGGGGGGCTCGCTGATGGTAATGGATACTACTATGTATAAAAATGAAATTGCACGTCAGTTGTCTGACCATGTTACTTATGAGAAGCTGGGTAATAATCCATTATTTAGGATTCAGAGAAGGATTGGAGATTTCTTGACAGAAGCACTAAATAATTGTATTATTGATAAGAAAATGCATGGTTACTTGTCTAAGGAATCTCCAATCACCCCTATATTCTACACGGTACCTAAAATCCATAAGAACCTGCAAAACCCCCCTAGGAAGCCCAAAGTGGCCTCTGTAGATTATGTCCTCTCACCTTTAAGTATTCTGCTGGAAAAAGTAATGACTCCCCTCACGAAAACAACAAAGGCATTTCTTTTAAATACTTCAGATTTTTTGCAGGTACTGTCAAGAGTCACCAACATTACTGAGGATACATGGCTCGTAACTATTGATGTATCAAGTCTATACACTTCAATAGTACATGAAAGGGGTATCGAGTCTGCATGTTGGTTACTAAATTCGAGTGACTACACTATTGCACAGAAAGAATTCTTTCTAGGCCTATTGCGAATAGTACTAGAAGAAAATTATTTCATGTATGAGGACACTTTTTATATGCAGAGACAAGGATTGGCGATGGGGGCGAACGTTGCCCCCCATACGCAAATGCCTATATGGCTTATTTTGAGGAGGCTTATGTTTATCCTCATGTTCTTTTCCATCAACATATTAAAACCTGGAAAAGGTTTATAGACAATATTTTTTGTGTATGGGAGGGGCCACATTCTCACCTTGTACAATTTCTAGAACATCTTAACAATGTCAGACCTGAACTAAAATTCACAATGGTCAGTGATCAAGTCTAGGTAAGTTTCCTGGACACCATGGTATTAAAAGATGGTATAGGGGGATTAAAAACTGATCTGTTTCGTGAAGAAACAGATCGCAATAGTTTATTACATTATCTCCTGGTCTTCTCCGGTCCTCCGCTGTCTGCCGCAAGGCCTTACTGGGCCTCCGTAGCGACGTCATCATGTCGCTGCGCACGCCGTTCCTATTGGATGACGGGATGGCGTGCGTGGCGGCGTCATAACGACGTCAGAGGAAGACCCGTATGAAGGCCCCGGACCAGCCCAGGACCCACCGGAGGAAGGCCCCGGACCAGCCCAGGACCCACCGGAGGAAGGCCCCGGACTAGCCCAGGACCCACCGGAGGAAGGCCCGGAGCAGCGCGGAAAGGTGAGTGAACCTGCCCGGGCTGCTTCAACTGCTATCCGGCAGCAGCTTAAGCATTATGTGCTGCCGGATAGCAGTTGATGCATGGCTCCGACATTCGGTATACTGATAACGAATGCATTCGTTGTTCGTTAACATGCATATTCGTTATGCGTTAGTTAACAAAAGCATTTGTTAACTGTATATTCCTATTCATATGCTTTTTCAGGTTTAAAAAAAAAAAAAATTATTCGTGCATTCTTTTCGTAACGAACATCCAAAAACGGGAAAATTTGTTTCGTTCCGTGTTTGTTACAAAACGAATTGCACATGTCTAAAATAAATAACAAATGCTACAATGCCAATAACTGCTAATGTAAAGGTTACATTGAGATTTCTAATGATTTATTAATTGTTATGCATTTTTATGTTTCTGCAACATTTAAATTATTAGCCGGCTTCTAAACGTAATAATGATTTTTTCCCAAATGCTATAGATGTATATTGACATTAGCTGTTCTTGAACAAGCAAACATTTGAAAAAGTCAAGTGAAATATGAAGATTACAAATAGCCCTAAACAAAACCTGCACATTATTAAAAACCACATAAGCACCAGGCTAGTTCTTTATTTAGAGATGCGTCTGGAAAACATCTCATCTAGTGTCTATATTAACTGGAAAGTCCTACCTTTGCAATATTTTTAATCTGTTTTTCGATTTTAAACTTAAGTGAAAAACTGTAATTAAATTTAACATAGAAATACTGTTGTTTAATACGTTATAATGAAATTATGAGATGTTCTTCATCAACAGACTACTGCCAAAATGAAAACTTGACAGTGCTTCTGAAAGCTTATGTGAAGTAGCTGTGTGCAGTAATTCTGTTGTCAGCATAGCCATCTGATTTTCAGGCTTTTCCTGCCTTAAAAAAGGTTTTCCAGGCTAAATTTATTGATGGCTTATCCTCAGGATTAGTTATCATTATTAGATTTTCAGGCTGCATCGGGCACCTTATAGATCAGTATATATGTTTTTACGTGTTACAGTACCCTTAAATGAGAGCAGTGAACCCCATGTGACCATGCCTGCCAATGGGAACTGCTGAAGTCTTCCCTATATAGAGTAGTGGTGGTGGTGGGGTGGGGAGTTACCCTAGTTCACCCTAGTGTGGCTCCTGAGCAGCAGTGTGGTTCAGGTGTGCTGTGTGGAGAAGCCTAAAGGGAAGGGCCAGCTCAAATCTAATCTCAACTGGTCATCCTGCAAGAATTTCTTGCACGGTGGAAGTTCCTGCCTCTGCAGAAAAGGCTTCAATACCTTGACAGGACCCTACCTACCAGGATTCATTCTTCTGTCTCACAAATCAATATTAATCTGATTGGTGCCAGCTGTATGTGTGATACCATCTGCACCCAGCTCAGTAAAGATAGTTATCCGTAACCTGACGTTGGTGTGTTCATTTACTCCCCATGTCTGGCCCAGGAGAAGCTGCCTCCAACTTCGGACTGTGTATAGTATAACGGTGCCCTGGCGTCACGCAGTGATCAGGTATTTACAGCAATCCTTGGTTTTATTTAAAATAGTTGACAGTTGTTCCCATGCTGAGCATTGCAGTACTTTTGGGGGCACTGTCACAATGCTGTGTAATCACAGTAACAATGCTGCAGTACTATGACAGTACTGCAATGAAACTACAATGCAACTGCAACATGCATCACAGGCTAACAAGGGAACCCATTAATATGAACACCAAAATACAGGCTAAATACCTGCAAAAGAGAAGGTATACACAAGCTATATTAGCACTATAATGTGCAAATGTTTACTTTTTTGGACGCTCTTGAAAAGTACAACACCCACATGAGTCAGACCACCAATACAATAGTGTCACTAAAGAGGCAAAGAAACTAAAACATAATCAACCTACATAAATATCACCCCATATGTATAATCAAATAAGGCACAAATGATATAACAATATAGAATTTTATTAGATATGCAAAATATACTACAAAGACAACAAAAAGAAAAACATGTATACACACACAGACATATTAAAAACATGCGGTGGGGGAACACCAGGTAGATATGTAAACAGTATTAAATGGTACCAATTAGTTGCTACGGGATACACACAGGGTATCTCCTATCATATGTACTAATACCAGTGGTGGCAGCACTAAAAAATAGTGCAAAAAATATATAATGTAATAGTGGGCCAAAGTGCGATATGCACCCTATACAGAAGATTCAAAATATAAACAACAAGTATGCAAATATGCATATTCTAAGGTGCAAATGCCATATAAGCAGCACTGGGCCACTTTGCATACAGTAGATAACCAATGGACAATATGTAGCAGCATGCAATGATACCAACCACAAACGGTAGCGTAGCCTATTCCTGTGTTCCCCCACCTCACAATCCAACACGTTTTGCTCTGCTTTGTCCGGGATTGACTCTTGAAAAGTAGATCGAAAAGGAGGCTGGGCTTAGTTGAAAAGAGTGAAACTGGTAATGCCATTATTACTAGGATTGACAAACATATTGTGTTAAAGCAGTACACAGTAGGCTTTGCCCTTAACCTCTTCAGGACACAGGGCGTACATGTACGCCCTGCATCCTGAGTCCTTAAGGACTGGGGCATACAGGTACGCCCGTGGGAATCTCGGTCCCCACCGCTAGCCGGTCGGGGACCGGACTGGGATGCCTGCTGAAATTATTCAGCAGGCATCCCATGACCAGGCCTGGTGGGGTCCTGAGACCGGCGATCTGTGACGATTCCGGGTCATACCCGGAGAATAAGAGGGATCGGGGCTGTCCAAGGCAAGACGATCCCCCTGAAGGGACATGAGTGAGGTGGCAGGGGTGGCACCCTTCCTATTCCTCCTATTGGTCGGTCAGAAGCGACCGACCAATAGCAGATTAGGGGCGGGGGGTTAAAGTTCGATTCCCCCGCTCTGCCCTTCCACGTTAGTATGGGCAGAGGGGGGGAACTTTGCTGGGATCGACGCCGAAGGCCCCTTACCCGCGACGCTCCTCCTCTGTGCGGCGGCAGGCGCAATCCTCTGTGTGCGGCGGCTGTGGCGATCCTGCTACTGCCAGGTGAATTGTTGCCTAGCAACATCTGCAGGGCCACAGTTTACAGTGGTCTTTAAGCTGTAGACCACCAGAAGTTGCAAAACTACAACTCCCAGCATGAGATTTGTAGTTTTGCAAGATTCAGAGGGGTACTGTTTGGAGATCACTAGTGTTGAGCGGCATAGGCCATATTCGAATTCGCGAATATTCGCGAATATATGGACGAATATTCGTCATATTCGCGAATATTCGCATATTCGTAATGTTCTCTTTTTATTTTTGCATATGCGAATATTCACGTGTGCGAAAATTAACATATGCGAAAATTCGCATATACAAAATAAACATAAGCTAAAATGCGCATATGCGAAAATTAGCATATGCCTATTTTCGTATATGCGAAAATTCGCACGCCAGTCTCACACAGTAGTATTAGAGCCTTCTTACACCACATAAGCTGGAAGCAGAGAGGGATGATCACTGTGATGTGTACTGTGAAAAAAAACAAAAAAAAAACGAATATTCGTAATTACGAATATATAGTGCTATATTCGCGAATATTCGCGAATTCGCGAATATGTGATATTCGCGAATAAAATTCGAATTGCGAATATTCGCGAGCAACACTAGAGATCACTGTGCAGTGCACTGTGGCCCTCTAGATCTTGCAAAACTACAACTCCCAGCATGCACAAACAGCAAACGGCTGTCTGGGCATGCTGGGAGTTGTAGTTGTGTGCCTGCAGCTGTTGCATAACTATTCTCCCAGCATGCCCTTTCGCGATCAGTACATGCTGGGAATGGTAGTTTTGCAACAGCTGGAGGCACAATGTTTGTAAAATACTGAGTTAGAAAACGGAACCTAACTCAAGGTTTTCCAACCAGTGTAGCTCCAGCTGTTGAAAAAGTCTGTCAGTGCATGCTGGAAGTTGTAGTTTTGCAACAGCTGGAGGTTTGCCCTCCCCCCCCCCCCCCCATATGTGAATGGGGTTTACAGTGAGTTTCCTGCTTCAAGTTTGAGCTGCGGCAAATTTTCCGCCACAGCTCAAACTCCCAGCGGAAAACTCAGCGTAAACCCTCCCCCATGTGGATGTTTCCTAAAAACACTACACTACACTTACACAAAATAAAGGATAAAACACTACATATACACACACACGTACACTGTCCCCCCCCCCCCCCCCCCTGTTGCAAAACAACAGTTCCCAGCATTTTCGGACATCCACTGACTGTCCAGGAAGGCTGGGAGTTTAGCAACAGCTATAGGCTGGCGTAGAATTTTTTTTGGTAGCGGAGGCAATTGTAATGCTTGCATCCGAGTTCACCCCTATGCAAATCCCTAATTTAGGCCTCAAATGCGCACGGCACTCTCTCATTTCAGAGCCTTCTCGCATTTCAAGGAAACAGTTTAGGGCCACATATGGGGTATTTCGATACTTGGAAGCAATTGCGTTAAACATTTTGGGGGGCTTTTTCCTTTTACCCCTTATGAAAAGGTAAAGTTGGGGTCTACACCAGCCTGTTAGTGTAAAACAATACATTTTTTTACACTAACATGCAGGTGTTGCCCCATACTTTTCATTTTCACAAGAGGTAAAAGGAAAAAATCCAAATTCTCCTGAGTTCGGAAATACCCTTATATGTGGATGTTAAATGCTCTGCGGATGCACAACAAGGCTCAGTAGTGAGAGCGCACTATATACATTTGAGGCCTAAATTGGTGATTTGCACAGGGGTGGCTGATTTTACAGTGGTTCTGACATAAACGCAAGAAAATAAATACCCACGTGTGACCCCATTATGGAAACTACACCCCTCATGAAACGTAACAAGGGGTATAGTCAGCCTTAACACCCCACAGGTGTTTGACGAATTTTCGTTAAAGTTGGATGGGAAAATAAAAAAATAAAAAAATGTCACCAAAATGCTGGTGTTACCCTAAATTTTTCATTTTAACAAGGGAAAATAGGAAAAAAGCCCCCCAAAATTTGTAACCCCATTTCTTCTGGGTAAGAACATAACCCATATGTGGATGTAAAGTACTCTGCGGGCGCACTACAATGCTCAGAAGAGAAGGAGTGCCATTGGGCTTTTGGCGAGAGAATGTGTTTGGAATTGAAGGCCACGTGTGTTTACAAAGCCCCCATGGTGCCAGAACAATGGACACCCCCTACATGTGACCCCATGAGGGGTACAGTGAGCATTTAGGCCGACAGGTGTCTGACAGTGGTCCGTGAAAATGAAAAATTTTCTTTTGCACAGCCCACTGTACCAAAGAACTGTCAAACGCCAGTGGGGTGTAAATGCTCACTGCACCCCTTATTAAATTCTGTGAGGGGTGTAGTTTCCAAAATGGGGTCACATGTGGGGGTCCACTGTTCTGGCACCATGGGGGGCTTTGTAAACTCACATAACCCCCGACTTCCATTCCAAACAAATTCTCTCTCCAAAAGCTCAATGGCGCTCCTTCTCTTCTGAACATTGTAGTTTGCCCGCAGAGCACTTTACATCCACATATTTCCGTACTTAAAAGAAATAGTGTTACATATTTTGGGGGGCATTCTCTCCTATTACCCCTTGTAAAATTGTTAAATTTGGGGGGGAAAACTGCATTTTAGTGAAGAAATTTTTTTTCCATTCACACATCCGACTTTAACTAAAAGTCATCAAACATCTGTGGGGTGTTAAGGCTTACTGGACCCCTTGTTACATTCCTTGAGGGGTGTAGTTTCCAAAATAATATGCCATGTTTTTTTTTTGTTTGTTTGTTTTTTTGCTGTTCTGGCAACATAGGGGCTTCCTAATAGTGTTCAGCGGCATAGGCCATATTTGAATTCGCAAATATTCGCGAATATATGGACGAATATTCATCATATATTAGCTAAATTCGCATATTCGTAATATTCTCGTTTTATTTTCGCATATGCGAAAATTAGCATATACAAAAATTAACATAAGCGAAAATTTGCTTATGTGAAAATTAGCATATGCAAATTTGACATATGCGAAAATTAGCATATGCAAATGTTCGCGTATGCGAAAATTCGCACGCCAGTCTCACACAGTAGTATTAGAGCCGTCTTTACACCACACAAGCTGGAAGCAGAGAGGGATGATCACTGTGATGTGTACTGTGAAAAAAAATAAAAATACGAATATTCTTAATTACGAATATATAGTGCTATATTCGCGAATATTTGCGAATTCGCGAATATGCGATATTCGCGAATAAACTTCCCATTGCGAATATTCGCGAGCAACACTACTTCCTAAATGCGACATGCCCCCCAAAAACCATTTCAGCAAAATTTGCTTTCCAAAAGCCAAATGTGACTCCTTCCCTTCTGAGCATTGTAGTGCGCCAGCAGAGCACTTGACGTCCACACATGGGGTATTTCCATACATATTCCAAATGGGGGGAATTTTCTCCTATTAGCCCTTGTAAAAATGTTAAATTTTGGGGAAAACCTGCATTTTAGTGAAAAATTTTTATTTACACATCTGACTTTAACGAAAACTCGTCAAACACCTGCGGGGTGTTAACGCTCACTGTACCCCTTGGTACGTTCCTTGAGGGGTGTCGTTTCCAAAATAGTATGCCATGTGTTTTTTTTTTTTGCTGTTCTGGCATCATAGGGGCTTCTTAAATGCGACATGCCCCCCAAAAACCATTTCAGCAAAATTCACTCTCCAAAATCCCATTGTCGCTCCTTCCCTTCAGTACATGAGGTACTTCCTTACTCGAGAGACATCGTGTTACAATTTTTGTGGGGATTTCTCTCCTTTTACCCCTTGTAAAAATTCCAAATATCGCTCTACAAGAACATGCGAGTGTAAAAAATGAAGATTTTGAATTTTCTTCTTCAATTTGCTGCTATTCCTGTGAAACAACTAAAGGGCTAACACACTTACTGAATGTCATTTTGAATACTTTGAGGGGTGCAGTTTCTATAATGGGATCATTTATGGGGTATTTCTCACAAAAAGGCCCCTCAAATCCACTTCAAACTTAACTGGTCCCTGAAAAATTCAGATTTTGAATTTTTCATGAAAATTTGGAAAATTGCTGCTATACTTTG
This sequence comes from Hyla sarda, assembly GCF_029499605.1. Taxonomy (NCBI): domain Eukaryota; kingdom Metazoa; phylum Chordata; class Amphibia; order Anura; family Hylidae; genus Hyla; species Hyla sarda. The sequence continues at coordinate 214,961,419 of NC_079193.1, read as the reverse complement.
AACCCCTCTAATGTCTTCAAAAAGTAAAAACATGTCAACTTCATGATGCCAACATAAAGTAGACAGATTGCATTTGTAAGTCAATATATAATTTATTTGTAATGTCCATTTTCCTTACAAGCAGAAAAAACAATCTCAGAATCAGAATGAAAGGTAAAAGCATCACAGAGTTATTAATGCTTAAAGTGACAGTGGTCAGATTTACAAGAAAGGGCTGCTTCATTAAATTGAAAATGAGCTGTGTCCTTAAGGGGTTAAAGGGGAACTTCGGTGGAAACACGTAGAAAACAAATGTTTTCAAATAAACTGGTGCCAGAAAGGTAAACAGATTTATAAATTAGGTCAAATTAATAAAAATGTGTAGCTCACTTAGGATATGGAGAGGGGTAAAGTGCTCGAGGTTAAAGGTGATGCCCCCACCCAATGGGCCTGAAACAATATGAGAAGGAATGTATGTATATGCCAGTCCTCAAGAGCACAGGGGATGTGGTAAAGAGAAAAGAGAAAAGAAAGAATATGTGAATCCAGATGATTAAATTCAAATAGATTTAATATGTGGAATATAATATAATAATGGAAGGTATATAACCGATCACCTAGCAGGGCCCTTGCATCAGGCGAAAGGTATATTCCTAATTGAATAATACTAATACAGGTAAAACAGTAAAATAGTAAAAAAAAATATTATTAGTAAAAATATAAGTAAAAATAAAATGAATATCCGCTGTAAAAAATGAAGAAGATGGTTTTACAAAGAGTCTCTTTCAGTTATTATAAGTCTCTTTCAATTTGATGTACAAGGACCAAGTCCATCAATCATGAATGATGTACCACAGATATCACAAATGCCAAAAGCATCAGAAAGTCTCATTGGTAATAGCGCTGATCGTCAGTGGTAGATCGTGGGAATCACATCAATTATAAGACCTACAACTATGTTGCGGTCTTGGATACAATGTAGCAAGTTAGTGTCAGCGATGAATCGCGGTGCACAGCACCACTCACCCTCCTTAGCGAACTTGTACAGCCGCGTCCTGTAAGAGCGATGTCTTGCTTGTATTGCGGTGCCTGTCTGTGTTGCGGTCAGGGTGAATGGTTCTCCGGGGGACTCCGAGTGTCCTGGACTGGCACGGGGAGGCGTCCGGCCTAGTGGGATGGTATCCAGGAGCTCTGCCGTCCGGGGCTGTGAGTGAATGGCTGACAACAAGTGCGTGTCTGAATGATGCGCTAGCAATGCGCGCGTTGTAGTGGTCCTAATTCCACAGGCACCCAGCAGTTGCAAGCCAGGAATAAGTGGATAGAGTCTTTTAAAGTGATATACACAATGGATTTTGTGCTTAAAACAGGGTCAGACACGTTTCAAAGCCACGGGCCTTTTCTTCAGCGATTCATCGCTGACACTAACTTGCTACATTGTATCCAAGACCGCAACATAGTTGTAGGTCTTATAATTGATGTGATTCCCACGATCTACCACTGACGATCAGCGCTATTACCATTGAGACTTTCTGATGCTTTTGGCATTTGTGATATCTGTGGTACATCATTCATGATTGATGGACTTGGTCCTTGTACATCAAATTGAAAGAGACTTATAATAACTGAAAGAGACTCTTTGCAAATCCATCTTCTTCATTTTTTACAGCGGATATTCATTATATTTTTACTTATATTTTTACTAATAATAGTTTTTTTGTACTATTTTACTGTTTTACCTGTATTAGTATTATTCAATTAGGAATATACCTTTCGCCTGATGCAAGGGCCCTGCTAGGTGATTGGTTATATACCTTCCATTATTATATTATATTCCACATATTAAATCTATTTGAATTTAATCATCTGGATTCACATATTCTTTCTTTTCTCTTTTCTCTTTACCACATCCCCTGTGCTCTTGAGGACTGGTATATACATAAATTACTTGAATTAAAAAACTCTTAACCCTTCCAGTACTTATCAGCTGTTGTATACTACAGAGAAAATTGTGCAGTTCTTTCCTGCTGACACCTCTGTCTATGTCAGGAACTGTCCAGATTAGAAGCATATCCCCATAGAAAATCTCTTCTGCTCTGGACAGTTCCTGACACGGACAGAGGTGTCAGCAGAGAGAACTATTGCCAGACTGGAAAGAACTTCACACATTTCTCTATAGCATATCTGTAGTATACAACAGCTGATAAGTACTGGAAGGGTTAAGATTTTTTAATAGAAGTAGTTTACAAATCTGTTTAACATTCTGGAGCCAGTTGATTTAAAAACATTTTTTTCCACCGGAGTTCCTCTTTAACCCCTTAAGGACATAGGGCGTATCCATATGCCCCCGTTTCCAAGTCCTTAAGGACCGAGGGCGTATGGATACGCCCTGAGCATTTCCGGCCCCCACCGCTAGCCGGAGGGGAGCCGGGGCCGGATGCCTGCTGAAATCGTTCGGCAGGTATCCCGGCATATCGCCCAGGGGGGTCATTATGTCCCCCCATGTCGGCGATTGCCGCAGATCGCTGGACAATTCAGTCCAGCGATCTGCGGCGGATTCCGGGTCAATCGGGTCTCCAGTGACCCGATGACCCGGATTACTGGCTGATCGGGGCCGTCAGAGACGGCCCCGAACAGCCAGAGCCTGCAGGAGTGAGGTGGCACTGGTGCCACCTCACGATCGCCCTGATTCGTTGGCCTGATTACCGGCCGACCAATCAGGGCGCCTGCTGCGGGTGTCACTCCCGCAACCCGCTCCGCCCCTCTTCCGGAGGACGTGAGCGGGTGCGGGAAGACGACCCCGGGTGCTGGGGACCCCGATCCCCGGGGTCCCTGTTGGGATCAGGGCCCCAGGAGCGACGGCGGCGGCGGCGAGGGACAGTCCTGTGTGGATCGTTGGAGGTGAGTGACAGCCTCCTGCTGTTGCTTAGCAACAGCTCCCAGCATGCAACAAGGGCATGCTGGGAGCTGTAGTTATGCAACAGCAGGAGGCAGACCACCACAACTCCCAGCATGCCCTTATGGGCATGCTGGGACTTGTAGTTTTGCAACAGCTGGAGGCACATTCTTTCTATGGAAAAGTGTACCTTCAGCTGTTGTGTAACTACAACTCCCAGCTTGCACAATCAGCTAAAGTGCATGCTGGGAGTTGTAGTGGTGCATCTGGTGGTTGCATAACTACAACTCCCAGCATGCTCGTTGGCTGTCGGTCACTGCTGAGAGTTGTAGTTTTGCAACAGCTGAAGGCACACTGAGTTAAGTAGTAAACCAGTGTGTCTCCAGCTGTTGCATAACTACAATCCCCAGCATCCCCAGCCAATGTAGTATGCCTCCGGCTGTTGCATAACTACAAGACCCAGCATGCCCTTCCGCTGTCCGTACATGCTGGGGGTTGTAGCTTTTGCAACAGCTGAAGGCACACTGGTTGCAAAACACTGAGTTTGTTACCAAACTCGGTGTTTCACAACCTGTGTGTCTCCAGCTGTTGCAAAACTACAACTCCCAGCATGCACTGATAGACCGTCCATGCTGGGAGTTGTAGTTTTGCAACAGCTGGATGTTCCCCCCCCCCAATGTGAATGTACAGGGTACACTCACATGGGCGGAGGATTACAGTAAGTATCCTGCTGCAAGTTTGAGCTGCAGCAAATTTTCTGCCGCTGCTCAAACTGCCAGCGAGAAACTACTGTGAACCCCCCGCCCGTGCGACTGTACCCTAAAAACACTACACTACACTACCACAAAATAAAATAAAAAGTAAAAAACACTACATATACACATACCCCTACACAGCCCCCCTCCCCAATAAAAATGAAAAACGTCTGGTACGCCACTGTTTCCAGAACGGAGCCTCCAGCTGTTGCAAAACAACTACTCCCAGTATTGCCAGATAGCCACTGACTGTCCAGGCATGCCGGGAGTTTTACAACAGCTGGAGGCACCCTGTTTGGGAATCACTGGCGTAGAATACCCCTATGTCCACCCCTATGCAAGTCCCTAATTTAGGCCTCAAATGCGCATGGCGCTCTCACTTTGGAGCCCTGTCGTATTTCAAGGCAACAGTTTAGGGACACATATGGGGTATCGCCGTACTCGGGAGAAATTGGGCTTCAAATTTTGGCGGATATTTTCTGCTATTACCCTTTTTAAAAATGTAAAATTTTTGGGAAAACAGGCATTTTAGGTAAAAATTTTTTTTTTTTTTTTACATATACAAAAGTCATGAAACACCTGTAGGGTATAAAGGTTCACTTAACCCCTTGTTACGTTCCCCGAGGGGTCTAGTTTCCAAAATGGTATGCCATGTGTTTTTTTTTTGCTGTCCTGGCACCATAGGGGCTTTCTAAATGCGGCATGTCCCCATAGCAAAATTTGCTTTCAAAAAGCCAAATGTGACTCCTTCTCTTCTGAGACCTGTAGTGCGCCAGCAGAGCACTTTTCACCCCCATATGGGGTGTTTTCTGAATCGGGAGAAATTGGGCTTCAAATTTTGGGGGGTATTTTCTGCTATTACCCTTTTTAAAAATGTAAAATTTTTGAGAAACCAAGCATTTTAGGTAAAAAAATAATAATTTTGTTTACATATGCAAAAGTCGTGAAACACCTGTGGGGTATTAAGGTTCACTTTACCCCTTGTTACGTTCCCTGAGGGGTCTAGTTTCCAAAATGGTATGCCATGTGTGTATTTTTGCTGTCCTGGCACCATAGGGGCTTCCTAAATGCGGCATCTCCCCAGAGCAAAATTTGCTTTCAAAAAGCCAAATGTGACTCCTCCTCTTCTGAGACCTGTAGTGCGCCAGCAGAGCAATTTTCACCCCCATATGGGGTGTTTTCTGAATCGAGAGAAATTGGGCTTCAAATTTTGGGGGGTATTTTCTGCTATTACACTTTTTAAAAATGTTAAATTTTTGGGAAATCAAGCATTTTAGGTAAAAAAAAAATATTTTTTTTACATATGCAAAAGTCGTGAAACACCTGTGGGGTATTAAGGTTCACTTTACCCCTTGTTATGTTCCCTGAGGGGTCTAGTTTCCAAAATGGTATGCCATGTGTGTTTTTTTTGCTGTCCTGGCACCATAGGGGCTTCCTAAAGGTGACATGCCCCCCAAAAACCATTTGTCGCTCCTTCCCTTCTGAGCCCTCTACTGCGCCCGCCGAACAATTAACATAGACATGAGGTATGTGCTTACTCGAGAGAAATTGGGTTTCAAATACAAGTAAAAATGTTCTCCTTTTTACCCCTTGCAAAAATTCAAAAATTGGGTCTACAAGAACATGCGAGTGTAAAAAATGAACATTTTGAATTTTCTCCTTCACTTTGCTGCTATTCCTGTGAAACACCTAAAGGGTTAATACACTTACTGAATGTCATTTTGAATACTTTGGGGGGTGTAGTTTTTATAATGGGGTCTTTTATGGGGTATTTCTAATATGAAGACCCTTCAAATCCACTTCAAACCTGAACTGGTCCATGAAAAATAGCGAGTTTGAAAATTTTGTGAAAAATTTCAAAATTGCTGCTGAACTTTGAAGCCCTCTGGTGTCTTCCAAAAGTAAAAACTCATAAATTTTATGATGCAAACATAAAGTAGACATATTGTATATGTGAACCCCAAAAAAATATATTTTGAATATCCATTTTCCTTACAAGCAGAGAGCTTCAAAGTTAGAAAAATGCAAAATTTTCATTTTTTTCATCAAATTTTGGGATTTTTCACCAAGAAAGGATGCAAGTTACCATAAAATTTTACCACTAAGTTAAAGTAGAATATGTCACGAAAAAACAATCTCGGAATCAGAATGATAACTAAAAGCATTCCAGAGTTATTAATGTTTAAAGTGACAGTGGTCAGAATTGCAAAAAATGCTCCGGTCCTTAAGGTGAAAAAGGGCTCGGTCCTTAAGGGGTTAATAGCTGAAGAAGCTGTACTAAATAGTTAGTGGCCAGATGGCCTGTGATTTTTCTTTCTGCATAAGAAATCCAATGAAGCTGTTTGAGGCCAGTTTAAACAAAAAATTTATTATTTTGAAGAAAACTTCTTGGTATGCCTGCTGTTATCCCATTTACCCCAAGAGACAATGTGACCATATGCTTTGGCATAAAAATGGCATAAGAATTACAGCACAGCATTTGAAGGGTCAGACTGGATCTGCTGCTTGAAAACTGAAAATTGTGCAAGAAGGTGAAAAAAACTTGGATGCGTTAGATAAAAACTATGAGAACTGCAAGACAGCAAGTGTCTGTTGTAATAAAGAACTAGCTGAAGGGAATGCGTCGGCAGAAAATTACTGATAGTTTAAATCACTTTTTTAGGTTAAACATGTTTTTTAGGAATTTTTGGTGTTGTTTTTAGTTTTTTTTGCAAATTTTCCTTTTTGCTTTCTATACTTTAACATAATCAAAAAATCTTGCACTTTTCTATTCTCATTGCTAAACCTGACCTCTTTAATGGCCGCAGAGCATGCCCAGAAACCTTTCTCATTCATGTCAAGTGGACAGCTCCTGTCTATTGTTGCCTATGTCCATGTGGCAAGATGGCTGCCCTCATAATAATGTATAAAAAATGAAATTAAACCAAAATACAATCAGAAAATAGAAATTAATTAGAAAAAAAGAACATGTTTTACTTTCTGGCTCTAAACATAGAAAAAAATGTGGATGATACATTCCCTTTAACCAGAGGTCAACATGCAACAACAACAAATCAGAGCCAGCAAGAGACTATTGCTGATCTTTAACCCCCTAAGGACCCATTTTCACCTTAAGGACTGAAAACAATCTTCGTTATGGCACTTTTGTTTTTTTCCTCCTCATCTTCTAAAAATCATAACACGTTCAGTTTTGCACCTACAGACCCATATCAGGGCTTGTTTTTTGCGTCACCAATTGTACTTTGTAATAACATTACTTATTTTATAATATAATCTGCGGTGAAACAAAAAAAGTATTTGTGGGGGGAAATAAAAAAAAACGCCATTTTGCAACTTTTTATGGCTTCCGTTTCTATGCAGTGCACTTTTCGGTAAAAATGACACATTATCTTATTTCTGTAAGTCCATCCAGTTACAGGATACCAAATTTATGTAGGTTTTATTTATTTAACTACTTTTAAAAAATTATAACTACATGCCCCAAAATTAGTATGTTTAAAATTGTCATATCCTGACCCCTAAAACTTATTTATTTTTCCGTATATGGGGCTTATTTTTTGTGCAATGGTCTGTAGTTTTTATCGGTACAATTTTTGTTTTGATGGAACTTTATGATCACTTTTTATTAATATTTTATGGCATATTAAGTGACCAAAAATTCACAATTTTTGAATTTGGTATTTTTTTTTATGTGTACGCCATCGAACATGCAGTTTAGCTAACATTAAATTTTAATAGTTTGGACATTTAGGCACGCGGCGGTTTCACATTTTTTTCTATTACATTATTTTATTTAACCCCTTAAGGACCCGGGGTTTTTCTGTTTTTGTATTTTAGTTTTTTTTACTTTGTAATGACATCAGTCATTTTACCAAAAAATGTATGGCAAAATAGAAAAAAAAACACCATTTTGTAAATTTTGGGTGCTCCCGTTTCTACACAGTACATTTTTCGGTAAACATGACACCTTCACTTTATTCTGTAGGTCCATACGATTAAAATGATACCCTACTTATGTAGGTTTGATTTTGTCGTACTTCTGGAAAAAAATCATAACTACATGCAGGAAAATTTATACGTTTAAAATTTATTTTTCTGTGTATGGGGCGGTATAAGGGCTAATTTTTTGCGTCATAATCTGAAGTTTTTAGCGGTACAATATTTGCATTGATAGGACTTATTGATTAATTTTATTGCACGTACGCCATTGACCGTGCGGTTTAATTAACAATATATTTATATAATTCGAAACATTTCTGCACACACCGATACCACATATGTTTATTTTTATTTACACTGTTTTTTTTTCTAAATAGGGAAATGATTCAAACTTTTATTAGGGAAGGTGTTAAATGATCTTTATTCACTTTTTTTTCACTTTTTTTTTTTTGCAGTGTTATAGCTCCCATATGGGCTATAACGCTGCACACACTGATCTTTTACATTGTTCAATTGTTTCTCATAGGAAACCATTGATCAATGATTCTGCCGCTTGACTGCTCATGCCTGGATCTCAGGCACTGAGCAGTCATTCGGCGATCGGACAGCATGGAGGCAGGTAGAGACCCTCCGACTGTCCTGTAAGCTGTTCAGGATGCCACAATTTCACCACGGCGATCCCGAACAGCTCCATGAGCTAACCAGCATTGTTTTACTTTCACTTTAAATGCGGCGTTCAACTTTGAACACCACGTCTAAAGGGTTATTAGTGCGCGGCACTGTGATCAGTGCAACATGCTATTAGCCAGGGGTCCGACCCGCTATGACGCGGGGCCACGCCATGACCCTGCGTTATGGAACAGGAGCGGACTCATGGCGTACCGGTACGTCATGGGTCCTTAAGGGGTTAAAAAATGGGGAAAGGGGGTGATTCAAACTTTTATTGGGGGAGGCTTATTCACATTTATTCTCTTTTTTTTTTTTTTTTTTACCACTTTTTACTTTTTTTTATTTATTAGGGGGCTATACCTTAGGGGGCTATACCGTGCAATCTTTTGATTGCATACACTGATCAATGCTATGCCATAGCATAGCATTGATCAGTGTTATCAGCACTCTGCTGTAGCTGTAGATCGCCGATCGGAGGACGAGGAGGCAGGTGAGGACCCTCCCATCATCCAGTAATCTGATCGGGACATTGCGATTCTGTCGCAATAGTCTCAATTAGCTCCGCTGAGCTACCGGGACAGTTTTACTTTCACTTTAGACACTGCGATAAACTTTGATCACAGCATTTAAAGGGTTAATACCGGGCATCAGCCCCATCGGCGGTGCCCGGCATTAGCCGTGGGTCCTGGCTGCCCGTGGCAAACGGGACCCACAGGGTTTAACCCGTTCTCCGCTCGTGAGAATGGTTTACACCCTGTTAGCGGGACTCAGGATGTAGAGGTATGTCCTGAGTACTTAAGGACTCGGGAACGGGGGCGCACCTGTACACCCTGCGTCCTTAACCCCTTAAGGACTCAGCGTTTTGCCGTTTTGCATTTTCCTTTTTTCCTCATCACATTCTAAAAATCATAACGCTTTCAATTTTGCACAAAAAATCCATATGATGGCTTATTTTTTGCACCACCAATTCTACTTTGCAGTGACATTAGTCATTTTACCCAAAAATCCACGGCGAAACAAAAAAAAAAATCATTGTGCGACAAAATTTAAGAAAAATATTCATTTTGTAACTTTTGGGGGCTTCCGTTTCTACGCAGTGAATTTTTAATTAAAAATGACACCTTATCTTTATTCTGTAGGTCTATACGGTTAAAATTATACCCTACTTATATAGGTTTGATTTTGTCTTCCTTCTGAAAAAATTAGAACTACATGCAGGAAAATTTACACGTTAAAAATGTTCATTTTCTGACCCCTATAACTTTTTTATTTTTCCACATTTTTGTATTGATCAGACTTTTTTATCGCTTTTTATTCATTTTTTCATTATATAAAAAGTGACCAAAAATACGCTATTTTGGATTTGTGAATTTTTTTTGCGCATACGCCATTGGCGGTGCGGTTTAATTAACGATATATTTTTATAGTTCGGACATTTCCGCACGCACCGATACCACATATGTTTATTTTTATTTACACCATTTTTTTATTGATGGGAAAAGGGGGGTGATTTAAACTTTTATTAGGGAAGGGGTTAAATGTCCTTAAATTAACTTTTTTCTTTTTCACTTTTTTTTTTGCAGTGTTATAGCTCCCATAGGGGGCTATAACACTGCGCACACTGATATTTTACCCTGATTCCTGCAAAGCCATAGCTTTGCATGGATCAGCGTAATAGGGGTTTGATTGCTCAAGGCTGTAGCTCAGGCTTGGAGCAATCAAACGCCGATCGGACGCGACAGAGCAAGGCAAGGGGACCTCTGCCCGCGTCCTAGCTGATCGGGACATCGCAATAGTCCCAATCAGCCCAACTGAGCTCCTGGGAAGCTTTTACTTTCATTTTAGACGCAGCGATCAACTTTGATCGCCACGTCTGAAGGGTTAATAGCACGCGGAACAAAGATCGGTGTCGCACGATTAGCCCAGGGTCCCGGCTATCATAAGCTGCTGGGACGACCGGGTACGATGCGGGCTCATGGCGTGACCCCGTTTTAACCTCTTAAGGACCCATGACGTATGCATACGTCATGGGTCCCGGTCCTGCGATATAACGCGGGGTCACACGGTGACCCCGCATCATATCGCGGCGGGCCCGGCGTCATAGTGAAGCCGGGACCCGCCTCTAATAGCGCGCGGCACTGATCGCTGTGCCGCGCGCTATTAACCCTTTAGCCGCGCGCTCAAAGCTGAGCCGCGCGGCTAAAAACGAAAGTAAAAGTGCCCGGCTAGCTCAGGGAGCTGTTCGGGATCGCCGCGGTATAATCGCGACATCCCGAACAGCTGTAGCACAGGAGGAGGTCTTCTTACCTTCTCCTGTGCTGTCCGATCGCCGAATGAATGCTTCAAGCCTGAGATCCAGGCTTGAGCATTCAATCGCCGAAAACACTGATTGATCCATTCCTATGGAGATGGATCAATCAGTGTAAAAGATCAGTACATGCAATGTTATAGCCCCTTATGGGAGCTATAATGTTGCATAAGAAAAGTGTAAAAAAATCATTAACCCTTTCAATTATCCCTTCCCCTAATAAAAGTTTAAATCACCCGGCATTTCCAAAAATAAAAAAAACATTATGTAAATAATAATAAAAATAAACATATGTGGTATCGCCGCGTGCGGAAATGTCTGAATTATAAAAATATACCGCTTTTTAAACCGCTCGTTCAATGGCGTACGCGCAAAAAAATTCCAAAGTCCAAAATAGCGCATTTTTGATCACTTTTTATACCACAAAAAAGTAAATAAAAAGTGATCAAAAAGTCTGATCAGAACAAAAATGGTACCACTAAAAACTTCAGATGACGGCGCAAAAAATGAGTCCTCAAAGCGCCCTGAACACAGAAAAATAAAAAAGTTATAGGGGTCAAAAGATGACCATTTTAAACGTATAAATTTTCCTGCATGTATTCATGATTTTTTTCGGAAGTGATACAAATTCAAACCTATACAAGTAGGGTATCATTTTAACCGTATGGACCTAAAGAATAAAGATAAGGTGTAATTTTTGACAAAAAATGTACTGTGTAAAAATAGAAGCCCCCAAAACTTACAAAATAGTGTTTTTTCATCAATTTTGTCGCACATTGATTTTTTTTCCCGTTTCACCGTAGATTTTTGGGTAAAATGACTAATGTCATTACAAAGTAGAATTAGTGACGCAAAAATTAAGCCATTATATATAATTTTAGGTGAAAATTTTTAAGAGTTATGATTTTTTAAAGTTAAGGAGGAAAAATTTAAAATGAAAAAACGGAAAAAGCCCGGGTCCTTAAGGGGTTAAATACCGGGCGCAGGGCGTACAGGTACGCCCTGCGTCCTTAAGAGGTTAAGTGGTTAAAGGGGTATTCCATAAAAAGGAAAAAAAATCATATCAACTGGCTCCAGAAAGTTAAACAGATTTGTAAATTACTTCTATAAAAAAATCTTAACCCGACCAGTACTTATCAGCTGCTGAAGTTGAGTTGTTCTTTTCTGTCTGACAACAGTGCTCTCTGCTGACACCTCTGCTACTCTGGACAGTTCCTGGGACAGACAGAGGTGTCAGCAGAGGGCACTGTTGTCAGACAGAAAAGAACAACTCAACTTCAGCAATAAATACTGGAAGAATTTATATGTTTTAATAGAAGTAATTTACAAATATGTTTAACTTTCTGGATCTAGTTGATATGATTTTTTTTTTTCATGAAATACCCCTTTAAGTGGCCTTCAGAGAAAAGCAGGCTAATGTAGTGACCAGCCACGGATGGAACATTTGCATGTTCTACAGCTATGAAAGAGACTTATGGGGCAGCTGGATCCTGTCACTAGCTCAAGGGTCTCCCCAACTCTCTCCCAAGCTGTCCGGGCTAGTGCCAGTTATGAGGAGGCTAAAAACACAGCAAAATACGACACACGTGACCTTACCCAAAGGGGTATTCTGGAAAAATATCTTAATAGATTGCTTCAATAAAGTTATATAATTTTGTAATATGACTGTTATTCATTAATTTGTTTATTTATTTTTATTGTACCACTTTGTGTCTCACATACCTTTACATGCTGTGTTGGGAAGGAACTGCAGGGGTGCTCATGCCATGGTCCCCGCACAATCACACTACAGCACACAACACTAGTGGCAGTGGCATTTTATCTGGGCACTAGAATACACGACTTTTTCCAAATTGCAGAAAAACCACACCATGTGAACACAGCCTTATGTGTGACAAGCAGTAATTACACCTACATGTTCTATGATTTACTGGATTTTATATATTTTTTTTTAAATGCATGGTTTGAACAATGAAAGTATTTTTTTCTCCAGTTCTATAGAAACACTAAACTTTAGCAAAGCTATTCCAGTCTATGCCACAGTGATCCATCTATTTATTTCAGAGCTAATGAAACTGGGTCACATGCCATTATATATATATATATATATATATATATATATATATATATATATATATATATATATAACCATTCTGCAACAGTAACCGCAGGACTAACATAAATCCCTTCTGCCAGTTTTTTTCTTCATCCGTCAGTTATAAAATATTGATTCTCTTGCTGTGTTAATAAAAAAAAGAACATTTTAGGTATTTTAATTGAAACATTAATACACATTTAAAGAATTGCAAAAATACCAAAGAAGAAGTTGAACACAAAGAAGAACTCTTACATGCAGTTTTGTCTGTGGTTCAGTCTAGACTAGAAGACAACACAGTCAAGACAGTCAAAAAGAGTTTGTGTCTGTGGTCACCAAACAAAAATATACCATCAAAACGCTCATTAATTGTAACACCACTTGTGTGGTATACCTGGTATCCTGCACAAAATGTCAGATTCAATATGTAGGGTGCACAGCCAGGAAATTGAAAATTCGCATTGCGGAACATTTTCGATGCACGAGCAATGCATTAAACAGCAACGGTTCCACATCTGGTTTAACCAAACATCTCCGTGACCACCATCTGGGTGACACCACTGGTTTTGAAATAATAGGGATCGAACAGGTCAAAACACCTTGCAGGGGATGTGACTGGACCCCAAAAGCTAAGGTCCAGGGAGGCATTTTGGATATTAGCCCTAGATTCCTAAGGTCCTAATTTCATGAATTCCAGATATGACTTCATGTATATAAATGAATCATGCTATATGTCAGACCATTTTTCCTCTTGATCCTGCTATTATATCATGCAGTTGACTATTCAACTGAAGCATGATGTCTGCCACTGGCAAATCATATACGAATACATCATGCTCATGTGTTGTGGTATTGTTATGCGCTGCCATACTTTCTGTCACTGTATGTTGTACATAGCTTTAAGCCAGGGACATTGATACAGTTATGTTACACATTGTGACATGTCTGCATTTGCACCCCCCACTAAAATATTTTCATGCACATTATATACCTATTACCTTTATGATTCTAATAGGGCTGTATGGTATATATATATATATATATATATATATATATATATATATATATCCATTCATTCATATTATTACCCTATCTATCTTTTTTTATGTAGTATGCATCAAACTAATGTCCGTGCCCCACCTATATTGTATGCCCACATAGCACTCTCATGTTTTGTTTTACTATGTTTGACATTTCATCAAGTTGGCTTTAGGATCTTGTGGTTTGCATCTTCGGCATTTTAGATATCTGTCACGATCTGGATCTGGTTTTCTTTTATGCAGAAAGCTTGCTATTGTAATTCCATATGCTTACCTGATTTGATCCGTTCCACAGTTTGTGGCATTGTGTGGCGAATGTGATGCTTGTACACGTCACTAATGTGTAATTTCTGGCTTGCTTCTGTGATTGGCAGGGCCATACTGGGTTTACACTATATAAGGGGCACATGCCCATCAATATGAACAGCTCGAAATGCGTCTGCGTTTCTCTTATTTTTACTTTCATTTTTTACTGGTTTTAACATGATCGATTAAAAGTGATGTTTTAACCCCTTAAGGACATTATTTTGCAAATCTGATTTTGCAAATCTGACCACCTTCACTATATGCATTAATAACTCTGGGATGCTTTTACTTATGAATTTTACTTATGAATTTGATTCATAAGAGATTCATCAGAGACTGCTTTTTTTAGTGACATATTCTACCTTAATATAGTGCAACATTTTCTTCAATACTTGCATCATTTCTTGGTGAAAAACTCCAAGATTTCATGAAAATTTAGAAAATTTAGCATTTTTCTGACTTTGAAACTCTCTGCTTGTAAGGAAAATAGACATTCCAAATAAATTATATATTGATTCACATATATAATATGTCTACTTTATGTTGGCATCATAAAGTTGACATGTTTTTACTTTTTGAAGACATTAGAGGGCTTCAAAGTTTAGCACCTTTGACCCCATTATAGAATCTGCACCCCTAAAAGTATTCAAAATGACATTCAGAAAGTTTGTTAACCTTTTAGGTTTTTCACAGGAATAGCAGCAAAGTGGAAGAGAAAACTCAAAATCTCAAAGTTTTGCAGTAACATGTTCTTGTAGCCCCATTATTTTTTTTTTCATTTTTACAAGGGGTATAAGGAGACAATGACCCTTAAAATTTGTAACCCAATTTCTCGAGTATGGAAATACCTCATATGGTGATGTAAAGCGCTCTGCGGGTACACTACAGGGCTCAGAAGGGTAGGAGCAACTTTGGGATTTTCGAGAGAGAATTTTGTTAAAACGGTTTTTGGTGGACATGGCGAATTTAGGAAGCCCCCATGGTGCCAGAACCGCAAAAAAAAAACAAAAAAAAACAAACACATGGCATACTATTTGGGAAACTACACCCCTCAAGGAATGTAACAAGCGGTACAGTGAGCCCTAATGCGCCACAAGTGTTTGATGGAATTTTCGTTGAAGTTGGATATGAAAATTCCCTAAAATGCTGGTGTTACCCCAAATTTTTCATTTTCACAAAGGGTAATGGGATAAAAAGCCCCCCAAAATGTTTTACTCCATTTCTTCTGAGTATAAATATACCCCATATGTGGATGTAAAGTGCTCTGTGGGTGCACAACAGGGCTCATAAGAGAAGTAGCGCTATTCGGTTTTTGGAGAGAGAATTTGGCTGGAAGTCAAGCCATGTGCATTTACAAAGCCCCCATGGTGTCAGAACAGTGGACCCCCCACATGTGTCCCCATTTTGGAAATAACACCCCTCACAGAATGTAATAAGGGGTGCAGTGAGCATTTACACCCCACTGATTTTTGACAGATTTTTGGAACAGTGGGCTGTGCAAATGAAAAATTACATTTTTCATTTTCTCGGACCACTGTTCCAAAAATCTGTCTGACACCTGTGGGATGTGAATGCTTACTGTACCCCTTGTTACATTCCTTGATGGGTGTCATTTCCAAAATGGGGTCACATGTGGGTGTTTTTTTTTTTTTTTTAGCGTTTATGTCAAAATCTCTGGTACGATCAGCCACCCCTGTGCAAATCCCGAATTTAGGCCTCAAATGTACATGTGCTCTCTCACTATTGAGCCATGTTGTCTGCCCTCATATGCCCACACATGGCGTATTTCCATACTCGGGAGAAATTTTGTTACTTATTTTGCAGGGCTTTTTTAAAATAAACATGTTAGTGTAGCCCAAATTTTTTTCCTTTTTAGAAGTGGTAAAAGGAAATAGCCCCCCAAAATATGTACCACAATTTCTCCCGAGTACGGAAATACCCCATATGTGGCCCTAAACTGTTGCCTTGAAATACTACAGGGCTCCGGAGTGAGAGAGCGTCATGCACATTTGAGGCCTAAATTAGTGATTTGCATAAGGCTGGCTGAGGCTATGTTCAGACGGTGGATGTCCGCACGGAAAATTTCTATGCGGACATTCCACCGACAGCAAGGCACTGGCAGAACAGCTGTTTCAGAGACGGCAATGCACTTCTGTGTGGACACGACAGAAAGAATAGACATGTCTATGCTTACTGTGGACTCCGGAATTGGTATTTCTGACTCAGAAACATCTGCAGTGGAAATTCTGCCGTGTGCGCAAGAAAGCATCGGGGTACTGGGCCGCAAATATTTGTTTGAGCTGCCATCAAATTGACAAAGTCCTCACTGAAAAAAAAATGTTAAGTCCATTTCAGTTGGCATATGCCTCCTCAGTTGGCATATGCCTCCTCCACCGAAAAGGCTTTGGGGTATTTATATTTTATAGGTGGGGGGGGGGGGGGGTGGGGGGCTGGTGTAAGTGTGTAAATGTAGTGTTTGTTTTCACTTTATTTCAGAGTGTAGTTTAGTGATTTTTATGTTTACGGTAGGCTTTTTTGCGGTGCAGTTTTTATTTTTATTTTTATTTTTTTTGGGGAGTGTATGCGATCCGTGCCGCCAGCGACTGTTCTGCACTATGCAGCCGGACCATAATCCATGTTAGAGTGGAAGAAAACATGTTTTTGATAACTTTTTATATCATGAAAAAATGAATAAAAAGCGATCAATAAGTCCGATCAATATAACGACGCAAAAAATTTGCCCTCATACCACCCCATACACAGAAAAATAAAAAAGTTATAGGGGGTCAGAAGATGACAAATTTGAATGTATAAATTTTCCTGCATGTAGTTATGATTTTATTCAGAAGTATGACAAAATCAAACCTATATAAGTAGGGTATCATTTTAATTGTATGGACCTACAGAATAAAGAGAAGGTGTCATTTTTACTAAAAAATTTACTGTGTAGAAACAGAAGTCCCCAAAATGTACAAAATGATGTAATTACAAAATAGAATTGGTGGCTCAAAGAATAAGCTATCATATGGATTTATAGGTGCAACATTTAAAGAATTATGATGTTTTAAAGGTAAGGAGAAAAAAAATGAAACTGCAAAAATGAAAAACCTTAAGGGGTTAAAGAAGAAGTTACAGGTCTGTGAGAGCCAGAAATCTTGCTTGTATGTAGGTGACCAAATACTTATTTTACCAAGGAATTTACAAATTAATTCATTAGAAATCCTACAATGTGACTTCCTGTATTATTTTCCCACATTCTGTCTCTCATAGTCGAGGTACACCTATGATGAAAATTACAGGCCTCTCTCATCTTTTTAAGTGGCAGAACTTGCACAATTGGTGGCTGACTAAATACTTTTTTTCCCCAATGTAGTTGGTACAGTCATCCAGTGTGTTATCATGAAGACAGGAGTCTGTCCATGTACACTTTCCTGAATGATACAACAGTGATAAAGGGGGACACAATGGTAACAGAATGTTATCTCTGTAACAGAATAATGTAATGTTGTCTCTGTAACAGAATGTTAGAGAAGGCACCCATGCTCGCCATAGTGTAGATGCATGTAGGGAATATTAGGAAAAATAGTTCTTTCCTTCTGTCTTTTTACTGATGTTAGGAAAGACCCATAATGGGCACCAAGACACCCAGTTTCCTTCTGATAAGCACCTGGAAATTGGTAAGTGGCCACACGAGCAGAAGTACATGGCTGAAGGCGGCTCACCTCAGATGGCTTCCCTGACAGCGATGCTGGAGAAGATCCGGGAGGAGGCGCTCAAGCGGAGACCGGGATGGCTGGAGGAGCAGTTCACTGCCTTGGTTCCGGAGTCGGCGAGCTGGTCGGAGGTGCCAGCTCCCCGGGCTACTGGTCGGCACTCCCGGGCTCCTCATCGCCTGTCCCCCGATGGTACCCCTCGCTCCAGGTGCCAGCAGGTGACCCCCCTGTGGTCCACACCGGCCTCCTCAGGTCAGCGCTCTGGTCGGGGGGGGGCGGTCCTACGATGGGCGCTCTGGTGCAGACGGTTCTACCTGCTGTGGAGAGCCGGGTATCGCTACAGCCCACCCTGCTGAAGAGGAGATGAGCAGGGGGTGGGCTCAGAGGATGTCATTGAAGCATGCCACGCCTACGCTCGCTCCTGCATCCCGGGGGCGGAGTTCAGCAGGCCTGCTTCCTGTGCAAGCCTCAGTGGAAGTGCACGCAGTGGCCTCTGGTGTGAAGGGTGGCTGGCGGCTGCATGGCCCCTGGTGAACTACTTGACGGGATTGGGGCAGCAAGCCCAGTTCCCAGTGCCGACAGTGACTCAGATGCTCTGGCCTTGGATGACGGGGGTGAAGGGCTCCTACAGCCTGCTCTTTCTCCGGTTCCAGTGAGGTCCCCTACTACAGACAGCTTGTCCTTTTCTGGCTCTTTGAATACCCGCCCGGCTCCTGTGCTGCCTGCTGCTGGTGATGCTGGGGTGGTTGCTGGGCGGTCTGCTGCGGTGCCATCAGTGACGGACGGGAGTCCCTCGGTCGCGGGTCGGCTGTCGTAGATGCAGGTTCGAAGGTGCTGATGTGTTCTTCACAAGGAGTGACGGCCACTGGTTCGCGGCCGGTGAGGTCCAATGAGTGCTCCACCATCTCCTGTTTTCCGGGGGGAGTGATCTGGGTAGTGGGTTAGCTGAGTTGCAGTACTTTTTGAGTGGGATGCAGGCCTTCTTGAGTGGTAGGGCTGTGTGGGGGTCCCCGGTCCCTGTGTGGGGTGCATTGCGAGGGTGTTCGTGGCTAGAGAGCCTGTGGTGAGTGGGGTGCCTAGTAAGGTTGGTGGGACTTCGGTGGGGATGGCTACTGCAGGGGTGGCACCCGGCCATGGCAGGTTCTAGTGGGGGTGATGTTTGCCTGCGGACGCTGCACAGGGGGAAGTATATGTCTGTTTTGCATGACCGTTGGGGGCGTATTTGAAGGCGGAGGTGCAGGAAAAAATCTGGAAAAGGGAGTATGTGGAGATTTTTTCTTTGCTTCCTTTGGAGAAGTTCAATCTGGATAGGATGAAGCCTGATGAGGGGAAGAGGAAGGAGGAGGAGCGCCGGTGGTATCAGCTGATACCACAGAAGTTCTCAAACAGGCTTCAGGCCTTTGCAATTTTGGCTAGTGTGGAGGGAGAGAAGGCACTGTTCCAGGCTGTTCTGTTACTTGGACTCTGTGGGGGAGGCATATCGGGTCTGTGAGGGGACGGCTTGGCTCAGGTATGTTGAGCAGTTTAGGCAGTGCATGGCGGTTTGCCCGTCTCTCCGTTGGGACCATAAGGAAATAGGCCTTTGGATGCTGCTTATGGCAGCTCCAAAGGGAGGGCAGCAGTCCTTTCGGGATGGGGCCAGCAGCTCTGGTTCAGGGCGGTCGGCTGGTGCAGGGCACGAGGTCTACTGGCAGTTCAATGAGGGGAACTGCAAGTTTGGAGTGGGCTGTCGCTTCAAGCACGAATGCTCTGGTTGTGGGGGTTCCAACGGCTTGTCTCGCTGCTTTAAGAAGGGGCGGGGGCGTGTTGGGGATATAGACCCAAAGGTGCCTTTCCTCGACCGTTATCCAAAAGGGGCGGCTGCCGCTTTGTTGCTGGATGGGTTTGCATCAGGTTTTCCCATACCTAGCGTGGCACGGGGGTCTATGGGGGGTTGTGCGCAATTTGGTGTCAGCCTTGGCGCAGACGGATTGGTTGAGGAAAAATTTTGAAGGAGGTGGCTTTGGGCAGGATGGCGGGGCCGTTTGAGTCCCCTCCTTTGCCAGATTTGTGCATTTCTCCCCTGGATCTGTTGCCAAAGAAGGTGCCCAACAAGTTTTGCCTCATTCACCATCTCTCTCATTATTGTTTATTGGTCCGGCGGGGACCCAAGTTTGTGCAGTTTTTAGGTAGGGGCCAGCCACTTCGGTTAAGTTTTTAGGTATCATTATTGATACTATGGCCATGGAGTGCCGTTTGCCGGCTGAGAAGTTGGGGAAGTTGCGGGAAGGTATGTCGTGGGCCTGTAGGTTTTGCTGACTGCTACAGCCGGGGCGCGGCGCTCTCATCATTTTGTACGCTTGTCGGCCGATGTGCGTGATGATCCGGGGGTGTGGAGGGTTTTTCTGGAAAAGTATAATGGGAGGTCTTTGGTTCTGGACCGGTCGGTCTCGAGCAGTGATTTGGCCTTGTATACTGATGCGGCCAGGGTGTGTGGTTTCAAGGCTTTCTTTCAGGGGCAGAGGTGCGCTGGTCAATGGCTGGAAGCTTGGCCGGAGTCTGGGTTAGTCAGGAATTTAGCTCTTCTGGCATTGTTTCCAGTTGTGGTGGCGGTGGAGGTCTGGGCATCGCAGCTGGGTAATCGCAGGGTTTGCTTTCACTGTGATAATTTGGGTGTGGTCCAGGCTATTAACCGTCAGATGGCAAACTAGTTGCCGGTGGTCCGTTTGCTGCGTCACTTGGTTGTGAGGGGATTAGAGTTGAACGCGCATTTTGTGGCTGCTCATGTTCCTGGGGTGGAGAACTCTATTGCTGACACTATCTCTCGTTTTCAGTGGGACCTCCTCCAGGAGCTGGTGCCGCGGCGGCAGAGGCCGAGGGGATCCCTTGTCTGGTGGGATTGGGGAGTCTTGTTTAGCGGTAGCCTGGGGTTTGGTTTGTTTGTCGGTGTGTGGCGCGACTTGGTCTACGTACCGGCGCTGGTTGATGGATTGGAAGGCTCTAGTTGGGCAGCTGGGAGGTTTAGTTGTGCCGGCAGATTGGGAGGCTGCTGTCGTGTTTTATGTTGGGCGGGCGTTTAGGGAAAGGGTGTCTCCTTTTGGAGATGTCATGAAGTCTTTCCTGGTATGACAGGCGGTTAGGGGTTTTTGAAAAGAGGTGGTGACGCGGGATAGGCGTCGGCCGGTTTCTCTTCCTCGGTTGTTGAGATTGGGGGAATTGTTGGGGGGCATTTGTTTTTCTACGTTTGAGACCTTAATGTTTTGGATTGCATTCTCTTTGGCGTTCTTTGGTGATTTTTTTTAAGGTTTCATAATTAGTGGCTCCTAGTCAGCGGGTTTCGGGTGGTCTTCTGGTGTCGGATGTCCTTGTCCATGAGGGTTTGCTGGAATGTTTGGTGTGGCGATCCAAGACGGACCAGGCGGGTCGTGGGGTGACGGTTTGGTGGTCTCCTCTGGGGGGTTAGCCTATGTGTCTGTTGGCTTGCTTTCGAAGGTTTATGGAGGTGCGCTCTGTGGCGGGTGGGTTCATGCTGATTTCTGATTTCATGGGGATTTCTTTCATGTTTTCAGTTCATGTTTTTTTTTAGGAAGTGTCTTTTAGTGGCGGGGTGTGGGGCGCAGGACTATAGTTTGCATTCCTTCCTACTGAGGCCTCCTGTTTCAGCTTAGGGCCTGAGATGATTCAGCGCATAGGAGGGTGGGAGTCTCAGAGGTTTCACATTTATGTTAAACCTCATTTGTTTTGATTTGCTGTATTTTTTCTGTTTATTTGCTTGTATTGTCTGTGTTTTGTTTTTTCTTTGCAGGTGCTGCTCCTTGCCTGGTGTGAATCGCCGGTCACTCCTATGTGTCTGGCGGGGGGGGGGGGGGGGGGGGGGGGGGTGATTCAGGCGGCAGTTTGGCCTAATGGCAGGCACCTGGGTTTTCCTCAGTCAGAAGTCCAATTTAGGTGGTTGGGAAAGGAGGGTTTGCTTTGGTCCGGTTTACTGGTCCATTTGCAACGATTTGTGGGTGTGGATAAGGCCCCGGATGCGCTGGTGGTACACCTAGGTGGTAATGATTTGCTGGCTTTGGAGGTCCCGGGACTTGATACAGGATATTGAAATAAGTTTTTTGGGTTTGCAGGAGTCCTTTCCTGGTGTCATTTTGATTTGGTCGGACATGGTGTTGAGGAGGAATTGGCATCAGGCGAGGTCAGTGGCTGGTGTTAATAGGGTACTGGCTAAGGTTAAAAAAGTGGTTGGATGGTTCATGGCCCTGATAGGTGGTTTGGTGGTCCGGCATCGGGAGCTGGAGGGGGGTGATCCTGCATTTTTGTCCAAGGATGGGGTTCATCCTGATGATGGACTTTTGGACTTTGGGGATTTTTGAGGCAGTGGAGCGAGCAGTGTTGTTGTGGCGGAAGGGGGGCCTTGTAAGGGGTCATATGCCCCATTGTGAAGGTAGCAGGATAGGGACTTGAAGGCATGTATGGTTATTGTGGCAGCTGGAAAGGTGGTTTGAGTTAAGGCTGGGGATGGTACCAAGCCTGGTGGATAATTCCCTGCGGGCATGGGGGCCCCCAGGGAGGGTTGTGGGTTTCCGAAAATGGGTGCCCCCGGGCTTGGTGATGCACGACTGGGGGTAAATAGGAGGCCCCCCTTTGAATTAGTGGTGCCTCCAAGTCCATATCCGGGCAGGAATAAGTTCAATTGTTTGTATTTGGTTTGGTTGTATGATGTTCATAAGGGAGGGGGTACATTTTGTTTAAATAAACAATGTTTTAAATTGTTATGTAAATAAAAGTGGGTCTGCTGTGGCCCCTATACCCAACTAAATGTGTCTGTCGTTTCTAAGGAATATGGGAAGATATAGTTGGGTCTTAAGGGCCAGCAATTAGGATATCTCCTAGTCATGTTGATTACAAAGTTTTTACATCTGGTATTACAACCTGACATGAATCATCACCAAAGGGATGTACTTCTACTACTATGCAGAATTCCACATGGAAATTCTGCCGTGTGAACATAGCCTTACTGCATTGCATTATAGATCCTGTTTGCCGTGAACCAAATTTTTTCTAAAAGTTTTATAAGTTGAACTTTTGAAAAGCTTGCTCAACTCTAGTAATGGGCAATAACCATCAAATTATATTTTTTTCCAGATTTATAGGATTCTACTTCAATTTTAATAATGAAATTAAAAATCAACCTTGGTTTTATTGTATTTTTTTTCTCCACCTTATCAGATAGTTTATCAAGATTTACACTTTATCCAATCTTTAGTTAGTCAACTCTGGAAATTATTGAGGTGTGAATATCACACATTAAACTACTTTGTTAATTATCAACTGGGTCATAAAAAATATATTAAAAAGAAGGATGCACATTAAAGCGTACCTGTCATTTCAGGTGACCTTTCAGAATAGGCTATCAAATGTGTGTACACAAGGAATAGCAATATTTTTGGATTTAAATTATCTTGGGCACTATATGCTCCTTTGCTTCTAAGAGCATATTTACATGACATATTTTCATGTAGATGGTACAAAACATGGAAATATTCCACTATGAAATTCATACCATTTCAGCTCCAAAACCATTTCCATATGTTTTCAATTAAAATTTGTAAATCTGCATGTGTATATTTAAAAAAAAAAAAAGTTATATGCTTTGATATGGTAACTTTGATGGCCATGAGGCCAAGTAACCCCTCCCCCCTCTCTTCCCCATGGAGTTGTATGGGCAGCTGATTCTTCAGTTAGCTGATTGTCCAGTGAAAAAAAATGATGATCTGTGAAGAAGACACAGAGAGAAAAAGTGGCTCACATTTGAAAAAAAAAAAAAAAACTTTAAAGAAGATGTCCAGTGCTAAGAAATGTATCCCCTATCTGCAGAATAGGGGATGAATGTCTTAACACGGGGAGTCCCACTGCTGGGACCCCCTGCAATCTCCCATTATGGTCCCCAGCATGGCCCTAGCTATGTGCTGCTAGAGTGTGCTGCTAGAGTTCGTTTTGTACCCAGCACATCAGCTGGTCAAAACACACCCCCTCTATTCATCTTTATAGAAGAGGCAGAGACATAGGAATGCTAAATGTTCCAGCTGACTTTCTATGTGCGAAACGTCATACACAGCAGCTCAGACAGGGCTGAGATGGGGCCTGTACGGGAGATAATTTATCTTGCAGATAGGGGATACATTTCTTGGCACTGGACATCTTACAAATGTAAAAATATATTGTACACTATCAGTTAATGCAAAGTTTTCTTTGACAGCAGCGACTATTTTAATGGACAATAAAAAAGAAACTTTTGATATATCATAGAGACAGTTCAAAAGTTTTGATCAATCGAGGTCCCAACCGATCACTAGATAGAGCCAGGGGAAAAGTTCACAGAGTGAGTTTTCTTCCAGCTCTGTACCACATGACCAAGACTATCACATTGCACATGACTATGGGACTATTGTGGTCCCATAGACAGAGAGTGGAATGAGACGTGCTCAGCCATGTGCTTCTCTCCCTGCTCCTTGTAGCGATTGGTTGGGGCCTGAACAATCACACCCTGACCACTTAAAATTTGACATTTCTCTAGAACATGTTTAGAGGTTATTTAAAGAGTACCTGTCACTGAATAAACTTTTCTAAACTATCTGAGGCTGTGTTCCCTAACTACTCCTAACACCCCTCCCACCCTTAAAAAAAAAAAAGTGGTGAAGAAAAGAAAGTGGGTGTTTCCCAG
This sequence comes from Hyla sarda, assembly GCF_029499605.1. Classification (NCBI taxonomy): domain Eukaryota; kingdom Metazoa; phylum Chordata; class Amphibia; order Anura; family Hylidae; genus Hyla; species Hyla sarda. The sequence continues at coordinate 214,937,022 of NC_079193.1, read as the reverse complement.
CAGGCATGACGACACTGAAGCCTGCTAGGGGATCACTTCTGCCCTCACATTGTTGCAGTGCTGTGATGAATAGAAGACCTCAAGCTCTGTGCAGCAGCTTTCAGTCTGTGTATCTTTCAATGAGACTCTTTGCAGCTTTCAGTCTGTGCAGCTTTTAGTCTGTGCAGCTGTCAGTGAGATTCTTTGCAGCTGTCAATCAAGCTTAGTGCAGAGAAACACTTCCTGAGTTTGGTCTCCTGCCATTACAAGCAGGAGACCAAAATCTGAGATTTTGACCAGACGGAATGTGTTCTGGCCAAGAAGGGAGACCCCTGGTGGCCAGAAGTATACAGCAGAAAAACTAACATAAAAAGTTTTTTTTTTTTTCTATGGAAGCCAATTACAAAAGTTATTTATTTGGCATAAGGAATCAAATATTAAAAATCATGTTAAATGACAGTCCCCATTTAAGTGACAGATACACTTCAACAACAAAAGATGTAACCATCATAACCATGATTCTTCAGGAGTGCCATTTTTCTGGAATGTCCCAAGTTTATATGTGTGAACAGTACAGCAGGCATTGCAAGGTCTGAAACATCCAAGGCACCTTATATACACCTAATAGAGGTGGGTGAGGTGCAGGAGCCAACATGGAGGTAGCCACTCCCCCGTATGTGTAATACAAAGAATAAGTTGGCCAGCACTATTGGCACTAGTGGCTACCTCCATGTTGGCTCCTGCACCCCACCCACCTCTATTAGGTGTATATAAGGTGCTTTGGATGTTTCAGACCTTGCGATGCCTGCTGTACTGTTCACACAGAGGCATATTTATAGTGTAGGGTCCTTCCCAGAATGAGGTCACCTTACCGTGGTGGGACGGTCCACGCTATTTGGCTGCCAAATGTGCAAGCTAAGTACCTTATAATTTCATAGTTTCATATTTTCATTTATTGCACTACAGCTGTATAGCTTTTCATGTTCTATCTATATACTCATGTTTTATTTATATACTCATGTTCCATCTGTATCTTTGTGCTAGCAGTGTGCTGCTGTATTCTCCTGTTGCTGTATATTTAGCCCAGCAGCATGCACCTGTAAGCCAGGTCTTTACAATAGTTTGGAATTAATAGTGCTGGCCAACTTATTCTTTGTTTGTATTACACATACGGGGGAGTGGCTACCTCCATGTTGGCTCCTGCACCCCACCCACCTCTATTAGGTGTATATAAGGTGCCTTGGATGTTTCAGACCTTGCAATGCCTACTGTACTGTTCACACAGAGGCATATTCATAGTGTAGGGTCCGTCCCAGAATGAGGTCACCTTACCGTGGTGGGACGGTCCACGCTATTTGGCTGCCAAATGTGCAAACTAAGTACCTCATAATTTCATAGTTTCATATTTTCATTTATTGCACTACAGCTGTATAGCTTTTCATGTTCTATCTATATACTCATGTTTTAGCTATATACTCATGTTCCATCTGTATCTTTGTGCTAGCAGTGTGCTGCTGTATTCTCCTGTTGCTGTATATATATATATATATATATATATATATATATACACATTTATATATATATATATATATATACACACATCTATTTTTTTGGACATAATTATAAGGGGCGGCTATTTTTCTTGACCTTTCTGCACAACATCTAGAAATATCCCTTACAGCAAGCTCCTTGTACATATGACCTTTGAAGAGGTCATTGTACAGGAAGAGGAAGGGGCTGAGTTTGGACCATCATCTGTTGTGACGGGCCTGATCCTGTCTTATCTATAATGTACATGGGTTTAATTTTGCACTGTAATCCTGTCTTCAATGATACATGCCAAAATCCAGCCTGGATCTTCTGTGTAGCCTGCTCTCTCCAGGTTCAGAGCCAGTGGCATCATTCATTACCATGGCAACTGCTATGCACTTAACAGAGCAGTGAACAATTGATTGACCGCCCCTAGGAGGAGCTTTCGGCCAATCAGTGTGGAGTTCTGCGTGCCTGCCTCCTGGGCAGGTTATCCAAACTCTGCACTGGTGTTTTGGTTTTCTCATGAATGCGGCTTCTACCCTTCACTAATGTTTATACTCTGTCTATTCTGTTCTCTTGACCATTGCTTTTGTCTGCCTATGCCTCTGCCTTAGTGATTGTGTATTCTTAGCTATTCCTGGTTTTGATTTGTCTGACTAAGCTTGCTTGTGTGTTTGTCTCTTTATTGTCTGTTTTTTGGACTTTGGACTTTTCTCTGCTTAACCCTGTTGTCTGCTGATGTTCATCGATATGATTGGTCTGATCATTCTGATGCCCTGCACCTGCACTTAGAGTAGGGTCTGCCTTCCAGTTGAGGATCCGTCACTTAGGACAGATACTGAAAGTGGCTGTGGGCAAGCTTAAGGCTGCATGCATCCCTGCCCAACGGGACAATAAGAAAGAGAGTGCTGAAAATATTTAAGAACAGAAAATGTTCTTAAATTAGGCTAAGTGGCCAAACTTAAAACTGAATGATTTCAGGATTATTTTTAAAAAATATCACCAAAAACGCTTAATTTAAAGGGATATTCCGCCCCTAGACATCTTATCCCCTATCCAAAGGATAGAGGATAAGATGTCAGATCGCCGCGGTCCCGCTGCTGGGAACCCCCGGGATCCCCGCTGCGGCACCGCGCTATCATTACAGCACAGAGCGAGTTCGCTCTGCACGTAATGACGGGCGGTACAGGGGCCGGAGCATCGTTACATCACGGCTCCGCCCCTTGTGATGTCACGGCCCGCCCCTTTCAATACAAGTCTATGGGAGGGGGCGTGGCGGTCGTCACGCCCCCTCCCATAGGCTTGCATTAAGGGGACGGGCCGTGATGTCATGAGGGGCGGCGCCATGACGTCACGCGGCTCCGTCCCCCGTATCGCCCATCATTACGCACAGAGCGAACTTGCTTTGTGCTGTAATGATAGCGGGGTGCCGCAGTGGGGATGCCGGGGGTCCCCAGCAGCGACACCGTGGCGATCTGACATCTTATCCCCTATCCTTTGGATAGGGGATAAGATGTCTAGGGGTGGAATACCCCTTTAAGCAATAGGTCATTTCTAATGATACATTCAATTTACCTAGTGCGCGAAAACTTATTCTTATCTTGTATGAATATGTGCTTGGCTTTCTTTTATTTGCTATGTTTCTTATTTGTGTATGTGATATGAGAACTCTAACATTTTACATGTTAATATGTTTCTATAAACTGCTAATGTGTTGCAAGTTCAACTCCCCCTTCTTTGTCTCTTTTTAAGACAAAATATCTGAACACTCTAATGGAAGCTTTTAAACTTTTATTATGTTAGTCAGATAACCAATTAATATCTTCACACATTGCAATCCTATGATAAGTTGTTAAAACTTTCAGCTTTATTTTCTTCTTAATTTTTGCATGCACAGTGGATAACAAGATAGCGATTATATTTTCATGAGACAAGTTTGCATGACAAGAAGAGGTGTAAGAAAAAAAGTACATTTAGACTTTTGTTTTGGTATGAAAACCTATTATATTTAGCGATACCAAAGTCTTTAAAATGTGGTTTTGCTACATACAGTAAGACTGTAAACTGTACAAACAGTAGAAATATTAAATATACACAAAAAATTGCAGAGCAAAGGAAAATAAAGACAGTAATGCTGTAGCCAATGGAATTACAAATTGCAGAGAAAATATTTTTCACTTCCTGAAAGGATTTTTTCAGCTAAAGCTACATTGAAACACAATGGGGGAAAATGGGGGAAAATTTATTATGCAATCATGCCACAGTTCAGTCTAGGCCGTTCTCACTACTTTTGAAAAAGTGGGTATAGCGTGGTATAAGGAGGTATCAACCATTATTTTATCTTATTTACCATTCTGTTAGTTAATGACACTAGGTCAGTAGTTCCCAACCTCGAGTACACAGTTATCAGTTCTCCTGGGGGTATGTGCAAAAAAATTTCAAAATGGCAGCCACAGCCACTGATAATTGCTTCTAAAGTGGCCAGGGCCCATGCTGCCTGATATTAAACTGGCAAAGGGTACTATGGCCACTTTAAAAGAAGTGAGCAGTGGCTGAAGGTACTAGTGTTGGGCGTGAATATTCGCATTTAGAATTTTGATCGCGAATATCGCAAATTTGCGAATATTGTGAACATATTCGCTATATATTCGAAATTGCGAATATTCGTTTTTACTGCTTATGCGCATATTCCTTCTTTTCACTTGAATGACACAAATACACTTGTCAGAGGTTATTAACAACATCCCTAGCAACCAATAGTAAAGTTGCCCACCCCCTCACAGTTTTCTTCTGTGAATACGTGAATATGCAAATATTCACATATGCAAATATTCACATATGCGAGTATTCACATTTGCGAATATGGGAATATAACGAATACGCGAAATTCACGAATATAGGACGAATATTAGTCTATATATTCGCAAAATATCGCAAATTCGAATATGGGCAATGCCGCTCATCACTAGAGGGTACTAGCTGATGTTGTTGCCCTAAGAAGTGGAGTACAAGTACAGCAGGGAGAGGCACGGGTACCGATCTGTTGTGGACAGAAAGTATTGTGTCAGCTTCAGTGCTCCACTGCCCCTCCTGAAAGGCCCATAGTAGTAGGGACCTGGACCAGAGGAGCAGTTGAGCACCAAACAGGGGCAGTATGGGAACCTACAACTATATTTGGATAATGTGGGGGCCTACAACAATATGGGGGCACAGAAGGGGCCTACAACTATATGGGGCAGTGTTTGAACCTACGAGTAAATTGGGCACAGAGGGGGAGAAAAGGCCTGAAAATTGATTAGAAGCCTCAACAACCCTATTCGATAGCCAAGCCAGAAGTGTTTGTAATGAGATTAAAGGGTAGCTCCCACCATCCAATTTTTTTTCTTCTGTCCCTGCCTATTGCCAATCTATCCCTAACCCCCTCCCTGCTTTTAATTTTTATTTTTACTATATTAAAAATGCCTTTTGTCTGCCTGGCAGTGTGCTCACTACCAGGCAGACTTCCCCAGCAGGCACCACGTCACTGATGCCTGCTGGGGGGGACTTCCGCCCTTAGTTCATCTACACAGGGTGCCTCCAGCTGTTTCCCCACTACAACTCCCAGCTTGCCCTGACATCTATTGGCTGTCAGGGCATGCTGGGAGTTGTAGTATTGAAATAGTTGGAGGCACCCTGTGTAGATAAACTATTAGTTATTTACATGCGGCGCTAGCCCGTCCCCTCCGTCTCCCTCCCCCCACACCATACCCCGTTCCCTCCATCACTACCCCCCCCCGCATACCCCGTTCCCTCCATCACAAACCCCCCCCCCCCCGCATACCCCGTTCCCTCATTACACTTACTGCAGAGTCCGGCAGCTGGCGTGTAGGGGCAGCGGGCGTGTAGGGACAGCGGCGGCGACGAGGCGGTGGCGATGTGTGGGAGGAGTGGCCTCCCAGCCAGTGGCCGGGGAGCCAAAGCGCTCTCTCCCTGCCTGTCTGATTGACAGGCAGGGAGCGAGCGCAGGCTGAATGAAAAAGGACCGATGCCCGGCCGCATCAGTCCTTTTTTAGGCGTGACGTCACGCCAGGCTGCAGCCGGCCACTAGGAGGGAGACCCCTAGTGGCCGGTTTTCAAATGTAAATTAAAGCATTTTAATAAAAAAAAATAATAATAAAAGTATATTAGAGATATGTTGTAGTACATAAGTACTACAACATATCAAAAAATAAAGTTGGTGACAGTTCCCATTTAAATATGAGAGTGAGTGAGTTGAAAGTGAGGAAAGCGACTGTGCTTACTGGAGGCCACTCAAGTGTGAAATTGATATAGGTCTGTAGGTATCCTTCTTCAAATAAAGATATTGTCAAGTTAAACTGGTAAAGAGGTGGCATCCCAATAAGAGAATGGGGCTTTGGGCTTAGTGAAAGGGAAATGCAAGTAATATGCAAGTTAATCATATACAAGTGCCTGCGCCTGGTGCAACCCTTCAAATAATGTCTAGGTAGCACCTGCTGTGGTAGTATCTAGTCTCACTTAATGCAAAACTTGCACTAAATTAACAATTTTCCTACTAAAATAAACAGTCAGAAATGGTTAAGGTACTACATGGCATGAATACAGGATGTAGGATTAGTCAACTATGCATAGGAACTCCGCAATTTCTAGGTAACTGGGACTGTACACATATGACTGAAGACATACTTAAATTAGGGATGTGTATTGTTTTATAATGTAGTTCTATGTCTTTAAAAGTGCAAAGGATAATTTAGCAAATACTTATTTTTTAATCAAGTGATTTAGTTGGAGCACACCCGTTATATTTCTATTGAACCCGAGTAAGGACAAATAAGAAGCAAGTATTGGCTACCAGTGACCTAGTCATGAATCTCATGAAGATCTTTATTTGAAGACATGCAGTTATAAGTTCAGAATATATTCTTTGTCAGTAAAATTTAATTACTATATTGTAAATGGTTTTACTTTGATTTTCATCTAATTTACATAGGTATTGAAACTTTACAGATAATTGTCACAATGAAAGAAAATGAGGTAATAAATTAAATTAAGCGACTAAAATTTCAGACTGGGATTTACAAAATACATTATACTATGAGTGAAGGGAAGAGCAACAATTCAGTTAAGTAGGGGAGGATTGGTAAGGTAATTATATTGTAAACCCTAGCATATAACCTTGAATGATAGATCACATTAAGTATCATTCCATTGTCTGCTTCCACAGAAATCTATACAGTATTACATATTCCCACTCATCACTTACATATTCTCACTCACCATTTACATATTCTCATTCCTCCTCAAGTAAACTTCAAAATATTTCAGGAAACTAAAATAGTATATGAGGCTCCAAAGGGGTACTCTGGCCCTAATACATCTTATCCCCTATCCAAAGGATAAGTTGCATGATCGCGGGGGTCCTGCCGCTGGGGACCCTGCAATCTTTCATTCCGCACCAACCTTTGTGAGCTCTCCGCAACGCTGGAGGCTCCAAGTGTGAAGTGTGACGACCACAGGGCCAGAGTATCATGACTTCACGATTCTGCCCCCATGTGACTTCATGCCCTGCCCCCTGACGGCGCTGTGGAGAGCTCACAAAGGTTGGTGCGGGATGACAGATTGCGGGGGTACCCAGCAACGGGACTCCCGCAATCATACATCTTATCCCCTATCCTTTGTATAGGGGATAAGATGGTTAGGGCCGGAGTACCCCTTTAAATATGATTTACCTGCCATTGCAAAGTTAACTTGTAAACACTGAAAAATTTTGGCAAAAATCTTATTGTGCTTTTGAATTATTCCCAAAAATAAACCTTAGATCAATGTTTAAAGTGAAACTGAAAGCTTCCCGGCAGCTCAGTCGGGCTGATCAAGACCACCACTGAGATCCAGGCAGGAGCAGATGAGCGCTGAAAACACTGATCAATGCTATGCTATGGCATAGCATTGATCAATGTCTGCAATCAATGTAATGCATGTTATAGTCCCCTATGGAGGGAAAAAAAAGTGGGAAAAAAAGTTAAGAAATGTGATTTAACCCCTTCCCTAAAAAATAACCCCACTTTTCCCATAAAAAAAAGGAAAAAATTAAAATATAAATATATGTGATATCACCGCATGCATAAATGTCCGATCTATAAAAATATATCATTAATTAAACCGCACGGTCAATGGTGTACACAAAAAAAATTCCAAAGTCAAAAATAGCGCCTTTTTGGTCACTTTTTATGCCATTAAAAATTTATAAGAAGCGATGAAAAAGTCTGATCAAAACAAAAATGATACCGATAAAAACTTCAGATCACAGGGCAAAAAATTAGCCCTCATAATGCCCTGTATGCTGAAAAATAAAAAAGTTATAGGGGGTCAAAATAGTATATTTTTAAACGTATTAATTTTCATGCATGACGTTATGATTTTTTTCCTCCTCTAGAATGAGAGATTGTGCATTTCACCTTTGTCAGTTTGTTTTATTGGCGGTCCGTATCTATGTGGCCTAACAATGGAAGGCCTCTACCTTAATAGTATCACGTGTTATAGACCAAATCAATACTATATGCTGAATGAGAAGCTGTCTGCTATCAAGGGAGACGCTGGGGATCAATTTGAGGCAGTCAATCTCCTCATTGTCCTGGTATGTGCCATTGTCTTTCCTTGTATTAAAGTACCCTGTACACCTCTATTTTCTTGTGCTTGAGGGGGGGAGAGACCACTTGTATTTGTGTTTCTGATTGTATTTTTACAAGTGTGTTTGCATGCATTAGTATCGGTGTCTTGATGTTCATTCTTTGCCAGATAGGGCTGTTTTGCCTTTGATTGGCTTATACTTGCAAACTTCTCCGTTTTAATAAAAGCTTCATGGTTTGATTGTTAAAATTCATTTAGATTGAAACCAATAGCGAGAACTCTGCACTGCTTCCTTCAACCAGACAATGCCAATATCTATGTGGATCGGTTCACACTATGTTTGCAGTCCTGATAACACTATATACACACACAACCTACATAAATAAGGCCACAAATACAAAAATGTATGCACAAAATTTAGGGGTGCATTATAACAACCAAACAACCTACCGTATTTTTCGTCCTAAAGATTTTGAACCCAATAGTGGTCTTCAACCTGCGGACCTCCAGATGTTGCAAAATTACAACTCCAAGCATGCCCGGACAGCCGTTGGCTGTCCGGGCATGCTGGGAGTTGTAGTTTTGCAACATCTGGAGGTCCGCAGATTGAAGACCACTGCGTAGGTAATACTCACGTGCCCCCGCCGCTCCGGACCCGTCACCGCTGCCCTGGATGTCGCTCCATCGCTGACGCCGTGTCCCCGCCGCTCCGGAACGTCTCTACTGCCGGCCGGGTATCCTCGCTCTCCGTCGCCGCCATCTCGTCTTTACGCACGCCGACGCACGTACGCGACGACGTAATGACGAAGAAGGAGAGCGCCGGCCACATAGGGGATCCCTGAATGGAGAAGACACCGAGGAGGCAGGTAAGGTCCCTCCCGGTGTCCTGTAAGCACTAACCCGGCTATACAGTCGGGCGGTCCCGAACAGCCCGACTGAACAGCCGGGTTAGTGTCACTTTCCCTTCAGACGCGGCGGTCAGCTTTGATCGCCGCGTCTGAAGGGTTAATACAGGGCATCACCGCGATCGGTCCCGGCCGTTGATGGGCGCAGGGACCGCCGCGATAGGGGTGTATTCGCGGCATAAGACGCACCGACTTTTCCCCCCCCAGTTTTGGGGAAGAAAAAGTGTGTCTTATACGGCGAAAAATACGGTACTTAGACTAACCCCCAATAATATCCCAAAAACTTGATTGCACCAACATAATGAAAAAATAGCTAATTTTATTGATCACATGATATGAAAAGATAACAAGAACAACACTGGATACCCACCCCATAAAATACATAAACACTCAGACAAGGTTAAAAGCAAGCAGTGGGGGAACACCGTGACAAAATTATCAGTTATGGTAGAATGACCGTAATACTATAATAGTACTGAATATTATATGTACTATGGGTTCAAAAAAGACATTCTAAGTATCAGAAAAATACAAATAATAAGGTCTATGCACCTATCTGTATCATCATTCTATTGCACACATATGAATAACTTAATAGATATCCATGCATTAACTCAAATACTGCAATGTATTGTAGCCTTTGCCTCAACCACCCATGTATTACATATACAAAAAGAAGAACGGTCACCATAAGTATGAATAAAGATACTAACCAATGCAGATCAGTGTATGCTACTTCGGTGTTCGCCCACCTCACACTCCAACGCGTTTCGCTCCACTACGTACGGGGAGATGGAGGAACATCGGAGTAGCATACACTGATCTGCATTGGTTAGTATCTTTATTCATACTTATGGTGACCGTTCTTCTTTTTGTATATGTAATAGGCAGGGAGCGGAGCTGTCCCGAGACAGCGGTCCATGTTGCGTCTTAAGCGCTTCGTCAGGCCCCTATTACATGTACCTTATACCTTATAATATTACATATACCTCAGAAGGAATGAAGTGTGACAGCACAATTATGTCTAGTTGATCCAATTATGTCTAGTAGAATGTTCATTGACCAATGTATTTGTCTTATAAAATATCCCTATTCTATTCTACTTGTATCGAACAATAGCTACAAAGTGATATTTCAGCCACTGTTTTCTTCTGTTGCAGAACAGTTTTTATTTCTTATCTTGACTGCAACAAAGTGATTTGTAAAAGGACAATAACATTTATGATGAATTCTAATGGTCAGTGAGTCCCGGGGATTAGACAGCTCACCAGCAGCCAAATCACTTCAGTTTCAAGAAGCAATAGTAATTTAGCGCCATTCCTGAAAAACTTCATTTTATCATAATATACAGAGACAGGTAGAGAAAAATCAATGGTTGGGGATCTACATCTATCACAATGTCTCCAAAACCCCAGTGAAAGTATTAGACCACAGGATGATGCTCTAATTATCTGGCATAGTACTGCAGTCTACAGCCACCTAATTTTATCTCTGTGACATTAAAATAGATATCTTCCTGTACACAATACATCTCTTCAACCTGAGAAAATAAATCAACTCTTTGCCATTGCTGCCATTGCCTGACAGGAAGGCTAGACCAAAAAGAGGTCACACCGATTGAATAACATTATTACTATATTTATTGCTGTCTCCCAAATCATTTATAGACTGAAAAAGCTTACAGAGTATATTGACTGTACATCATGGGTTATGTTAATTAATAGACCAGCATGTACATTAAACATTCTTTACTAATATTCTAAAGGGATGTTAGAATGTCAAATAATAAACTGTGAGATAATAAAAATAGATTCCTTTTTGCAAATACAGTCAGGCCAATCAAGTATATGGACAGTGATACCGTTTTCAGAATTAAAAGGGGTTCTCCGGTGGAAAACTCTGGTTTTTAAATCAACTGGTGCCAGAAAGTTAAACAGATTTGTAAATTACTTCTATAAAAAAAAATCTTAATCCTTCCAGTACTTATTAGCTGCTGAATACTACAGAGAAAATGATTTTCCTTTTGGAACACAGTGCTCTCTGCTGACATCATGACCCCAGTGCTCTCTGCTGACACCTCTGTCCATTTTAGGAACTGTCCAGAGCAGCATATGTTTGCTATGGGGATTTTCTCCTACTCTGGACAGTTCTTAAAATGGACAGAGATGTCAGCAGAGAGCACTGTGCTCGTGATTCCGCAGAGAGCTCTGTGTTCCAAAAAGAAAAGAATTTCCTCTGTAGTATTCAGCAGCTAATATGTTCTGGAAGGATTAAGATTTTTTAATAGAAGTAATTTACAATTGTTTTTTTACTTTCTGGCACCAGTTGATTAAAAAAAAAAAAAGTTTTCCACCGGAATACGCCTTTAAGTCTCTGTAGCCCGCCTTAATGGATCGGAATATCCATCAGTATGTGAAGTGAAGAAAAGCAGTATGAACTTAAAAATTGTTATATCCATCATCCATCGAATCATCAACAAACACCTGTTATTGTTGTTTTTTCTTCATCCTGGATTCAAAGATGACCAACCCAAAAAATGTGAGCGTTTAATGAAATTGAATAGCTTAAAGGAGTAGTCCAGTGGTGACTCAGTGGTTAACAACTTATCCCCTATCCTAAGGATAGGGGATAAGTTGCAGATCGCGGGGGGTCCGACCGCTTGGGCCCCCCGCGATCTCCTGTACAGAGCCCCGACAGCCCACGGGAAGGGGGCGTGTCAACCTCCGCACGAAGCGGCGGCCGACACGCCCCCTCAATACAACTCTATGGCAGAGCCGAAGCGCTGCCTTCGGCAATCTCTGGCTCCGCCATAGAGATGTATTGAGGGGGCGTGTCGGCCGCCGCTTCGTGCGGGGGTCGACACCCGCTATCTGGCCAGAGAGCCTGGCCCCCGTACAGAGAGATCGCAGGGGGCCCCAGCGGTCGGACCCCCCGCGATCTCAAACTTATCCCCTATCCTTAGGATAGGGGATAAGTTTTTCACCACTGGACTACCCCTTTAAGGTGTTCTGATCACACACACCCTTTTACAGTTTCTTGATACGCCCTTCTGTTCCTATAATATATGGGTTTATAGATTACCTGACATTTAAAGAATCAGTCAGATGGGTGTGAACTTAATTTTAGTAATGGGAGTGAATATCAGGTGATGGGCGGGATTATATATTCAGGGGTGTGAATGTTTTATATTGATGGGCTTGTCTGCCTCATACACACCTTCTGACTGTCTCTGTACATGACTAGTGCACACACGAATGTGATTACATGCTGGCAATATTGGTATCAGATGTGATGTTACTAGCAACTGGAACAAGAATTGTGGCTTGCTTGAAGCAGGGTTGACTTGGCCAGGACACAGGTGACTAAAGTTGCGTGAACTTGTCCTAGGAAGTACACTAAAGTAGGGGTTCTCTCTTGCTCTCTTCTGATTTAAAGGGGAACCCTGGCGCTAAGACATTTAAGACATTTTTAAATCAACTGGGCCGCCCCCTCCCATAGGCTTGCATTGAGGGGGTGGAGCGTGACTTCACACAGGGGCGGGGCCGTGATGTCACAATGCTCCGGCCCCATGATCGCCAGTAATCAGACCCGGAGCGAACATGCTCCGGGGACTGATTGTAACGGGGTGCTGCATGCAAGATCACGGGGGTCCCCAGCGGCGGGACCCCCACGATCAGGTATCTTATCCCCTATTCTTTGGATATGGGATAAGATGTCTTAGCACCGGAGTACCCCTTAAAACTCTACTGGACCTAGGAAAAATTCAGTAGACTAAGTGTAGGTATCTGCCTAGCAAGAGCAGAGCTGGGAGACACGTCGCTCTGGCAAAAGCCAGACCAGAACTAACTAATTTGGATCCAGGCCCCATCTAGTCTCTATGCAGAAGTCTCCAGAATGGCTGTGGGAAGAATCATCTGACCAGTGAATCACACATGTGATACAATATATTTGCCGTTACACAGCTGTGATACCTCAGTGTGGGTCCCAGTTTATGATACTACAGCAATGTAATGTACAAAAGCAGTTTTGCAGGTGAATAACCCCCCCCCCCCCCCCCCCACACACACACACACACACACACACACACACATACACATACACACACACATACAGAGACACGCTCATCACTGATGTATTTGTCTTGTAAAATATACTTATTCTCTTATACATGTATTGAATAATAACTACAAAGTGATATTTCAGTCACATACACACATTTAAGCAGTAAGCACAGAGTTTTCTCAGCCACACAACAACTTCTCATATATTATAGCTGGAACAAGGGTATCGGGACACATACTTCTTTTTACGTATTACAAAATAGGCATAGATCAGAAACCCCAACCCCATGACAACCCCATCAAGGGGTTGAGGCAAGTGTTTATAATATTATGGCTGATATATATATATATATATATATTTTTTTTTTTTTTTTTTTTTTTTCATTTTAATATTTAGTTATTTATTATTTTATTTATTGATATAAACTTTTGGATACAAGAACAAGATTGGTAGAGATTGCAAATTGCTAATTCATACAAGAATCATCAACTAAACAAATGTTAAAAAGTGTTACAAATAATTATTACTGTGATTATATTACCATAACTTACTATATATTCTTTTATATCAGTGATCAATTGCCTAGTTCTGTATTCCCTTTTAGCATTATCACTAAATATATGTTTATACCACAGGTGCTGCTTTCTTAAACTATGAATCACATCCTGTTTTGTCATTAATATGCTGCTTTTACATGTCATCTGCCAGTCCATGTTTACTTATGAAACAAATAGCTATGCCAGCATGCCAGGTGTGCTTTAATGTCTTAATCAGTCAGAAATATAAGCAATCTGAGTTCTAGAATATAAAATAATAATATGGTGGATCACATTGATAATGTTAATAAAACAGATGGAGAAAACTTTAGATAGACTAAATAGACACACAAACAAACACACACACAAACATATATATATATATGTGTGTGTATATATATATATATATATATATATATATATATATATATATATACTGTATTCATTGGGGCAAAAAAGTATTTAAAGTATTTAGTCAGCCACCAATTGTGCAGGTTCTCTCACTTAAAAAGATGAGAGGCCTGTAATTTTCATCATAGGTATACCTCAAATATGAGAGACATAATGAGAAAAAAAATCCATAAAATCACATTGTCTGATTTTTAACTCCTTAATGAAGAAGGACGTATATTTACGTCCTCTGCCGGCTCCCGCGATATGCCGCGGGGTCACGCGGTGACCCTGCGTCATATCGGGTCGGTCCCGGCAGCCATCAATGGCCGGGACCCGCGGCTAATACAGGATATCACCGATCGCGGTGATGCCCTGTATTAACCCTTCAGATGCGGCGATCAAAGCTGACTGCCATGTCTGAAGCGAAAGTGAAAGTATCCCGGCTGCTCAGTCGGGCTGTTCGGGACCGCCGCAGTGGAATCACGGCATCCTCAACAGCTTACAGGACACAGGGAGGGACCTTGCCTGCCTCCTCTGTGTCCGATCGGTGAATTAGGCGCCGATAACACTGATCACAGGCGTGTTAATACATGCCAGTGATCTGTGGTAAAAGATCAGTGTATGTAATGTTATAGGTCCCAATGGGGGCTATAACATTGCAAAAAAAATAAAACAGTGTAAATAAAAATGGACATATGTGGTATCGCCGCATGCGTAAATGTCCGAACTATAAAAATATATAATTAATTAAACCCCACGGTCAATGGCGTACACGTAAAAAAAAATTCCAAAGTCCAAAAAAGCGTATTTTGGTAACTTTTTATACCATTAAAAAATGAATAAAAAGTGATCAAAAAGTCAGATCAAAACAAAAATGGAACCGATAAAAACTTCAGATCACGGCACAAAAAATGAGCCCTCATACCACCCTGTAAGTTGAAAAATAAAATGTATAGGGGTCAGAAGACATTTTTAAACGTATAAAGTTTCCTGCATGTAGTTATGATTTTTTCCAGAAGTACGACAAAATCAAACCTATATAAGTTGGGTATCATTTTAATCGTATGGACCAACAGAATAATGATAAGGTGTCATTTTTACCGAAATATGCACTGCGTAGAAACGGAAGCCCCCAAAATTACAAAATGGCGTTTTTTGTTTGATTTTGTCGCACAATTTTTTTCTGTATTGCCGTGGATCTTTGGGTAAAATGACTAATGTCACTGCAAAGTAGAATTGGTAGTGCAACAAATAAGCCATAATATGGATTTTTAGGTGGAAAATTTTAAGGGTTATGTATTTTAAAAGGTAAGGAGGAAAAAACGAAAATGCTAAAACTGAAAAACCCTGCATCCTTAAGGGGTTAAAGAATTTATTTGCAAATTAAGGTGGAATATAAGTATTTGGTCACCTACAAACAAGCAGGATTTCTGGCCCTCACAGACCTGTAACTTCTTCTTTAAGAGTCTCCTCTGTCCTCCACTTGTCACTTGTATTAATGGCACCTGTTTGAACTTGTTATCAGTATAAAATACACCTGTCCACAACCTCCAACAGTCACACTCCAAACTCCACTATGGCCAAAGAGCTGTCGAAGGACACCAGAAACAGAATTGTAGACCTGCACCAGACTGGGAAGACTGAATCTGTAATAGGCAAGCAACTTGGTGTGAAGAAATCAACTGTGGGAGCAATTATTAGAAAAATGGAAGACATACAAGACCACTGATAATCTCCCACGATCTGGGGCTACACACAAGATCTCAACCCGTGGTGTCAAAATGATCACCAGAACGGTGATCAAAAATCCCAGAACCACACGGGGGAACCTAGTGAATGTCCTGCAGAGAGCTTGGATCAAAGTAACAAAGGCTACCATCAGTAACACACTACACTGCCAGGGACTCAAATCATGCAGTGCCAGACATGTCCCCCTGCTTAAGTCAGTACATGTCCAGGCCTGTCTGAAGTTTGCTAGAGAGCTTTTGGATGATCCAGAAGAGTATTGGGAGAATGTCATATGGTCAGATGAAACCAAAGTACAACTTTTTGGTAAAGACTCAACTCGTCTTGTTTAGAGGAGAAAGAATGCTGAGTTGCATCCAAAGAACACCATACCTACTGTGAAGCATGGGGGTGGAAACATCATGCTTTGGGCTGTTTTTCTGCTAAGGGACCAGGAAGACTGATCCGTGTAAAGGAAAGAATGGATGGGGCCATGTACCGTGAGATTTTGAGTGAAAACCTTCTTCCTTCAGCAAGGGCAATGAAGATGAAACGTGGCTGAGTCTTTCAGCATGACAATGATCCCAAAAACACCACCCGGGCAATGAAGGAGTGGCTTTTTTTCCTCATTATGTCTCTCATAGTTGAGTTACACCTATGATGAAAACTACAGGCCTCTCTAATCTTTTTAAGTGGGAGAACTTGCACAATTGGTGGCTGACTAAATAATGTATATATATATATATATATATATATATATGTGTGTGTGTGTGTGTGTGTGCGTGTGTGTGTGTGCGTGTGTGTTACAATTATATGTATGCATCTATTTATATGTTTTTTTTCTTTTTCTCCTTAATATATATTTTCTATATTAATTTTCTATGTTTTACTAGTGCTGCTTGGAGTCTCCTGTCAAACTATTCATCAAACAGAATGACGCTTGCCCTTTAACAACGAGCCCCTAAGTCCTATCCTTCCTTCCTCACATTGATCCCCCCCCCCCACCTCACTCTGACTCCCCTGCTGTTTTTAATTTACCTGGCCTGTGTCTGGGCACACTCCGATAGGCTCCGTTTCAGGAGGCGTCTGGGCTGCACACACTTACTTCTCTGCGCAGTCAGTGCCCTGACAAGTGACATCCTCCTGCACGACTCCTCTCCTCAGTCCTGGCAGCTACCACCGCTAAGCTCACTGATTTAAAGTGGCAGCAGCCCTGGTCGCTTGTTTTAGATCAGCAGCTTGGACCATGGCTGCTATTAATATTTACATCTAGAATGGAGAAAAAAACATGGACAGGGTATCTATTTTTACAGTGATTTTTTTGCACTTAAGCTCACATTTTAAGGAATAAACACTAGAGAGGACATTTATCATTGTTTGCTTTTGGAAGCAAGTTCTGTAGACATGTTTTTTTTTTTGCTTTGGTTTTGCTTATGTGTGACATATTTATCATACTATCACAGGGTGTTGATAAATTTGGCTCACATAAGCAAAAAAAGCAATAAATTACTTTAGAATGCAATTTTTAGAGCACACATAAGCAAAAACCATTTAAATAGCTTCAGAACATCACTGGGAAACACCACCTCCTGTCCTCTGTGTTTATTAAAAGTTTTTACTACTTGTTTTTCCCCTAAATGTACTAAACCATTTTTTTTGTGTGTTTTTTCTTTTTCTTTTCATTTCAGATCCGTGTATGCAGATGACTTCTTTGTCTTCAGTGGACTCTGTAGATGACCAGTGTTTTTTTTATTTTTTTTATTAATAAAATAATTAAAAAGGGCATGTAGGGGGGGGGGGGAGTGTTTATTTATTTTTTTTAATTATTGTTTTTTTTTAAATTAAATTTACTTTACTTTCTTAGTAGTGGAAGCAGCCTTATAAACAGAATTCATTACTAAACCAGGGCTTAGCATTAGCCTAAAAAACTGCTAGTGCTAACCCCCAATTATTACCCCGGTACCCACTGCCACAGGGTACCATCAGGTACCATCAAAAATGGCGCTCCTGGGCCTAGGTGGTAACAGGCTGGCATTATTTATTTATTAATAATAATAAAAAATTTTAAAAACTTGTGGGGTTCCCCCTATTTTCATTCTCAGCCAGATACCAACCAAGCAGCAATAGCCTGACATTACCAGGGTGGGCAAGGACCCTCCCCAGCCCAAATAATGCCAGCCTGTTACCGCCTAGGCCAAGGAGCGCCATTTTGGTACCGGCTCTTCCCGGCACCCCTGTGGCGATGGGTCCTGGGGAAATAATTAGGGGTTAGTGCTAGCTGCTTTTGAGGCTAACTCTAAGCCCTGGCTTAGTAATGGATTCCGTCTATTTGACGGCTTCCACTACTAAGCCTGTAAAGTAAATAAAAAGAAAACACAACACATCTAAAAAAAAAAAATTCCATTAAACACTCAAAAAAAAAGTGCGTCATCGTTGTAATCCTCCGAATCTGATCTGAAATTATAAGAAGAAAAAAAACATAAATTGTGTTAGTACATTTATAGGGCTCTCCCATGGGGAGAATGCCCATAAAGCAGTGTTTCCAAACAGGGAGCCTCCAGCTGTTGCTAAATTACAACCCCCATTATTTCCAGACAGCCTTTGGGTGTCTGGGAATGATGAGTGTTTTAATTTAGCAACAGTGAGCCTCCAGTTTAGCAACAGCTGGAGTCTCACTGTTCCTAAACTACAACTCCCATGATAGGAGTTGTAGTTTTGGAACAGCAAAACTCCAGCTGTTGCTAAACTTCAACTCCCATGATGGGAGTTGTAGTTTAGCAACAGCTGGAGGCACCCTGTTTAGGAACAGTGAGGCTCCAGATGTTGCTAAACTACAACTACCATGATGGGAGTTGTAGTTTAGCAACAGCAGGAGACACCCCATTTCAAAACTACAACTTCCATGACGGGAGTTGTAGTTTAGAAACAGCTAGAGACACCCCGTTTCTAAACTACAACTACCATGATGGGAGTTGTAGTTTAGCAACAGCTGGAGACACCCTGCTTCTAAACTACAACTTCCATGACCGGAATTGTAGTTTAGAAACAGCTGGAGGCACCCTGGTGTTAAAATGCCAGCCGCATCTGTCAGGATTCGGCAGGCTGGTGGTGGATCCTCTGTGTCAGTGAGGGATTGGAGTGGACCGTACCGAAGGACCGGTTCTAAGTTGCTACTGGTTTTCACCAGAGCCCGCTGCAAAGCGGGATGGTCTTGCTGCGGCGGTAGCAACCAGGTCGTGTCCTCCGGTAGCCCTTCAACCTCACTGACTGCTGAGACTGGTGTGGTACAGGAGGACTAGACAGAGGCGAGGTCAGACGTAGCAGAAGGTCAGGGCAGGCGTCAAGGTTCGTAGTCAAGGGCAACGGCAGAAGGTCTGGAAACACTGGTAAGGGCAAATACAAAACGCTTTCACAAGGCACAAGGCAACAAGATCCGGCAAGGACAGGAAGGGGAAGTGGGCTTTATACACATAGAGCAGGGAAGCTGATTGGGCCAGGCACCAATTAGTGGTGCACTGGCTCTTTAAATCTTAGAGAGCCGGCGCGCGCGCCCTAGAGAGCTGGGCCGCGCGCGCCGGGACATGACAGCTGGGGAACGGGACAGGTGAGTAGATTGGGATGCGACCCACGGGTGGGCGCGTCCCGCTACGTGGATCGCATCCCCGCTGGCAGTGACAATGCAGCGCTCCCGGTCTGACCGGGGCGCTGCAGAGAGGAGAACGCTGCGAGCGCTCCGGGGAGGAGCAGGGACCCGGAGCGCTCGGTGTAACAGCATCTACCACCATCCCGCTAGCTGTTGCACGCCCTTTCAGTGAGGACATGCTGGGAGTTGTAGTTGCAACTCTTGGGCGGGTGGTTGTTACAGGCCGGTGGCCGGGGCAGCAGAGCCGGCCCGGCTCCAAGAAATATGAAACTACACTGTAATTCCATATTTCCCAGGCGGTGCCATGATTGGCCAAGACCAATCGGCCAATCATGGCCATGCCCGGGAAATATGAAACAACAGTGTAGTTTCATATTTCTAGGAGCCCTCTAATACCCCAGCACCTCATCTCTCCCTCCTAGTAATCTTAACCCAACGCTGCCGCACATCTCCCCCTGCTGCCGCGGGTCATCTCATCTTGCCACCGCTCATCTCACCCTGCCGCCGCTCATCTCACCCTGCCGTCACCCATCTCCCCCTGCCCGAGCGCCACTGCTGCTATTCATCTCGCACCCGCTCTACCTCTTGCAAGACTACAACTCCCAGTACATGCCCTTACAGTGAAGACATGCTGGGAGTTGTAGTTGTGGCAGGTGGATCATGCAGGCCGGTGGCCAGGGTAGCAAAAGGGGGCCGGCACCCAGAAATATGAAACTAGACTGTAATTTCATATTTCCAGGGTGATGCCGTGACTGGCCGAGACCAACCGGTAACTCATGGCACCGCCCGGGAAATATGAAATTACAATGTATTTTCAAATTTCTAGGTGCCGGCCGGCTCCACTGCCCCGGCCACCGGCCTGCATCAACCACCCTCTACAACTACAACTCCCAGCACGTCCTCACTGTAAGGGAGGGAGTAGCGTCATCAGGGGGAAGAAGAGCAGTGGCGACAGGGTGAGATGAGCGGCGGCGACAGGGTGAGATGAGCGGCGGCGGGGGTAGATGAGCGGTGGGGGGGTGGGAGGGGTCAAATGACCAGTGGCGGAAGGGTGAGATGTGCAGCAGCGGGGGGAGATGAGTGGCGGCAGGCAGGGGGGGGGGGGAATGAGCGGCGGCAGCTGGGGGGGGGGGGGGGAGATGAGCGGCGGCCAGGAGGGAGATTAGCGGCAGCAGGGGGGAGATGTGCGGCGGTCAGGGGAGGAAATGTGCGGCGGCAGTTTAAGATTACGGGGGAGATATGAGAAGAGCAGGTGGGGAGGGATTCGGTTTATAAAATAACGCCCGGGCTCCTTTATGCAGCTGTGATTTCGGCTCCCGGTGGGAAATATGAAATACCGCGGTTGCAACTTCTTGTGCGACTCGCACTTGATAAATCCCTGACCACTGCAAAGTGAAAACTGAAATTTACATTGGTAAGCTCTTTTGTAATTTTTTTGCTTACAGCCAAAAGTCGCCCCAAAAATTGCTCATGCGACTTTTGTAAGCAAAAAAAGAGCTCTAAATCCCTTGATAAATCTCCCCCTAGATTTGTATTACACTTTTTGATCACACTGTGTAAGACCTCTAAGCAGTTCATGCTGACCTCTAAAGCAGGTTTTTATGGTATAAAGTAAGGGCATGGCTGCATAGAGCTTCTGATCCTAAATCCATGCATACCTCTTATTAGTTATTGACTTCCCCAACATTGAGATATCAGAGATATTAGGCATTGGATGTTTCCCTGTGCTGCAAGATTACAGGGGAGTGGAGATTACAGTTCAGCCTAGTGGCTGTCAATCAGGGGGGTAAAGGAGGAGACCAGCACACAAAGGGGAGGGGCCTACTGGTGAAGGGACAGAACTGAGCTGGGCTCTAGCAGCCAAGGGGAACACCTAATGGGCACCAAAGCCTTAATTGCATATCTTTTTAAACTCTGTATCTCAGCGCTGGAGGGGTCAATTAACTAATAAGAGTTATGTACGGATTTAGGGTCAAAAGCCCTATAAAGCCATGCCCTTACTATATACCCTAAAAAAATGCTGACAGATCTGCATTCATTGATTCCTTACCCTCCAATGGCTTTAGGTATCTCCATTGGCTCTGGGCCACTTCCCTCCACAAACATCACCTCACCACAGTAATAGAGGCCCCTGCATGGCACCAACACCAAGAAACCAGATGAAAAAAAAAGTTTACCTTTCCAAAAGTAGGCATTTTTATTTTTATATTGCTTTAAAAATAAAGCTTTAGGGATTTATAAAATATCATACCCACTTGGCACTTTTTTCCTTTGGCATTTTTTCATTTATCTATAGTGTTCTGCATTTTTGGGCTCAGTGGCAGATTTCCAAAATCACAGCATGTTGAGACTACAGCATTTTTTGTGAGCAACATCTTGACATTTCTCTCTCATAGAAGTCTATGGAAGTAAAAAAACACAAAATGCCATAAAAAACATGCCAGGTAGGTAATTTTAGCCCCCATATCTTAAATAGATATCCTTGAGTCACATGATGAAAGAATCATGTGACTTGTTATCAAAAAATGCAGGGAAAAAATGCCAAAGAAAAATACACTAAGAATAAATCTATTTTTGAAAAAAACACCACAAAAATTGCTTTCTTGGAGTGCAAAATGAGGGGGCAGTTTTTTGCTGCATCAAAGAAACACCAGAAAAAAAAACTATTGGAAACATAGCATTAATAAAACTGTGTGCTGGCAGTTTTGTTGGTACTTTTTTTACGAACATACAGAGTGGATATAATGTACTATTATTGTTTTCATGTCTACAATTTCAAAAATATCAATGTGCATATAAAGTGCATTGGTTCATTATAACCCAATGCCATAATCAATGTTACTATTGTGGTAGAGGGTGTGATGAGGGCAGATGGAATGGCCCTAGGGGCAGATGGCATTAATCCTTTGTGTTTGTGACACCAGGGCGTGGTTTATCCTCAATACCACCCGAAGGTATACCGCTGGATCCTGGGCTAGGCACAGGGGCAATAATGATACCGACGCCAAGTTATGGGACAACGGTAGCTTTACTGAGTTAGACAGGTGGAATAGTCTATACAGTGTAGCTGGGCCCACGGAGGTGACCAGTGACTTCAGAGACCTTAGGGCTTTCTGGGACTTGCAGTGGACTGGGAAAATTTTGATGCAGGCCATGCTGACTGAAGACAGGTTGACTTTGACTGACTTGACTGAGACTGACTATACCTCGTTTGTTGCTTACCAGGCCCTGACTGGGACCTGGGGGTTGTAGACTTGTAGACTTGTGGCTGCATGGTTGACTTGAGGCCTCCTCTGGACTTCAGACACACTCTTAGGACTTGACGGCACTGGACCTTAACTGGAAACCAAGAAAGCGAGCTAGCTCCTCCCAGGGCTTATATGGGGGAGACTAGGAGGGGTTCTATAGGTCACATGGTCACTGATACCTCACTGGGTTACAATCACATGACATTGGTTAATCACATGTCAATGGTTCTTAACCTCTTAAGGACCAAGGACGTACCGGTACGTCCTGAGTCCTCAACCGTTCTACAACGCGGGGCCACGGCTAAAAGCGCGCGGCACTGATCGCGGTGCCGCGTGCTATTAACCCTTTATGCGCGGTGTTTAAAGTTGAACGCCGCATCTAAAGTGAAACGAAAATGTGTCCGGCTAGCTCAGGGGGCTGTTCGGGATTGCCGCGATGAAATTGTGGCATCCCGAACAGCTGAGACACAGCAGGAGGGTCCCTTACCTTGCCTCCTGGTGTTCGATCGCTGAATGACTGCTCAGTGCCTGAGATCCAGGCATGAGCAGTCAAGCGGCAGAATCATTTCCTATGAGAAACCAGTGATCAATGATGGAGATCAGTGTGTGCAGTGTTATAGGTCCCTATGGGAGCTATAACACTGCAAAAAAAAGTGGAAAAAAAAAAGTGAATTAAGATCATTTAACCCCTTCCCTAATAAAAGTTTGAATCACCCCCCTTTTCCCATAAAAAAAAACACAGTTTAAATAAAAATATACATATGTGGTATCTTCACGTGTGAAAATGTTAAAATTATAAAAATATATCAATAATTAAACCGCACAGTCAATGGCGTATGCGCAAAAAAATTCCAAAGTCCAAGATATCATGGAAAAATGAATAAAAAGTGATCAAAAAAGTCCGATCAATACAAAAATGGTATCGCTAAAAACTTCAGATCAGGGTGCAAAAAATGAGCCCTCATACCACCCCATACGCGGAAAAATAAAAAAGTTATTGGGGTTAGAAGATTACAATTTTAAACGTATACATTTTCCTGCATGTAGTTATGATTTTTTTCAGAAGTACACAAAATCAAACCTATAAAAGTAGGGTATCATTTTAATCGTATGGACCTACAGACTAAAGATCAGGTGTCATTTTTACTGAAAAATTTACTGTGTAGAAACGGAAGCCCCCAAAAGTTGCAAAATGGCATTTATTTTTCAATTTTGTCTCACAATGATTTTTTTTTCCGTTTTACTGTAGATTTTTGGGTAAAATGACTGATGTCATTACAAAGTAGAATTGATGGTGCAAAAAATAAGCCATCATATGGATTTTTAGGTGCAAAATTAAAAGAGTTATGATTTTTTAAAGGTAAGGAGGAAAAAACGAAAGTGCAAAAACGGAAAAAACCCTGGTCCTTAAGGGGTTAAAGACATAACACTTTTATATACAAAAGAAAAAAAAAAAACTTCGCACACCACTTCTCACGGTGAAGTAGATTTAGATTTTATTAGCAATCCAATAGTTAAACAGTATGACGTTTCGGTCCTATCTGGACCTTCATCAGATCTATAAATGATACAAACAAAAGATATCAAAAAAGGGGGAAAAAAGGTAAACAGAATACCTAGTAACATAATGGTTAAGGAAAAAAAGGAAAACATAATAGTACAGTAATATCCAAGTGCAGGCCGACTCGAATCCAATCAATCTCTGTAGTAACTACTGGAATCATTAATTTACAAAGAACTGGTACCTCATCATATAGTGACAAGTCTCATAGGATCTAAAATGTAACTTAAGACATGACAAAGCTGTGGATAGGATCAAGTATCCGTACTAAAGGTGAATGAAGCACCATAAACAGGGTATGTCATAGGTATAAAATTTACAAGATCCTATATAATATATACAAACGGGTATAACAATGTACAAAGCATGTGGGTGAAAAACCGTAATCGGGATATAACATAAGTATACAGTCTGCAAGGTATGTTATCATATGTACACGGGTATAACATTGTATAGAAAATGTCATGTAGAGCGGATATAACCTTAGGGTTCTTATGGAGACTTACCCGGATTGCTGTGGAGGTCAGAGTAAAGAGCCGGCGTATAGCCGTGTGTGGAGGTAGTCTGAAGTGCGACCTATGGTCGCTGGAGGCATCAGGAAACTGAGGTGGAAGGGAATATTTTTATATACAATACACAGCATAAAGATAACTATACAAGGGGAACAGGTGCAGGGGGCCCAGGGGACACTGCAGGGAGGCTGCCTGACAGGGCAGCTAGGGTACAGGGGTACAACTCCTGTACCGGGCCACCGCACTATATTTCTAGATCAATGTCACTAGGTATATGACCTCACATTTATTCATAGTAATTCATCATTCATCATCTGATATTTTAAGAAAAAAAATATTTAATTACCTTTTTATTAATGTTTCATTACAACTTTACATTATATTCGGTCACAATATACCTTCATGTACTGTATATCTTTCCCTGATCCTCTCCTTTAAAAAGCAAAAGAAAAAAAGTCATTGTCACTCACGATATTACTATGAATATATTTTTATGTTGCAGATGCCTACGGTATATAGTTCCAACATATTCTGATTGACTATAAATCTGCTCTGACCCCCCCTGACCTGTTTACCAGTCTCAGACCACACACATACTCTGCCTGCTCGAGATCTCTGCTAGTTTGCAGACATGTCTCTACCTGTCTGCTTGATACTTCCAACTGGTGTCCCTTGGCCCTTTGGGTCAGCTTTCACCCACAGCGGGCCAACTCAAAGAGGTAGTCACTTGCTAGCCCCTTGCAGCGAAGGCTAGGAGAGAGTGAATGGTTAAAAATCTTGGAGTTTCCTATACAACATCCTCAGGAGAAGCCCGATGGCAAAACGCTTGGGTGGCAGAGCCGGCCCATTCCTTTTGGCTGTTACATCTATGAAGAAGAAAGCCTTAAATCGTGCAAAAATACATCTGCATGAAGGTGTAGACTATAATTTGTGACTATTCAAGTGGCGTGTTCCTTTCTTGGAAAAAAAATTTGGGCAAATAACCCAGTTATCTCTTTTTCATAGACTAGCATAAGCTGCGCCAGACTTAGTAAATGCAAAACACGGTGGACATGATTTACCAAGAGTATTGTGGTTTTGTGTCAAATGTTGTATCCAGTGATTGTGGCATGGATATCAGGTTAAAAAATCCAAAGTGGTCACAGCACTGGTAAAACGTCCATTTATTTTAATCCATTAAAATCCACATATTCCAAGTAAGGTGCAATCCAACATGTTCGAGGTAAAGAGCCTCCCCCATAGATGGGTGGGGCTCTTTACCTCAAACATGGTGGATTGCACCTTATTTTGTACTATGTGGATTTTAGATTGGATTTTTAATCTTCAAGAGGGTAAAGGAGGACTGCTTGCATGTGCAGGGAGGAGGTGAGTGCTATCCATACAATTTTTTCTATTTTCTGCATGTATGGATATCGGGTTGTTGTTTTTGATGCAAATTCTGGCCTATACACAAATATGGTGCACAGCCCAATAAAAACTCGTAGGGAACACAATAGTAAATCAGGGCCAGTGTCCTGTATTATATTACATTTACTACTGATGACAAAAAATTACTATAAGGTGAGCAAATAAAAGTCACCTTTTTACCTAAACTAGTCAGTGGCTGCTGAAATAAACACAAAGCTAAGTGCAGAGGGTGTTCATTCATTCAAATGGGCAGAGATCAGGTCAGGAAACATTTATTCACAAGCACAGGTCAGGTATTTTGGGACAGCAAGTTTAAGAAACAGTCCAAGTCAACTAGCCCACCTGAGCAAGTCACACTAAATCTTTTTTACTTATATTTAAAACTTGACATATGTAAAAGAAGACATCAGACTGCCTAATATATTTAAATAATTTAAATTCATATTTTACTCAAATTGTTTCTTTTAGCATAAGAGTAAGTCCTAAAACAATACAGACCAGGCTTAGGAAAATCCATTGCCCCTCAGTTGCATTACCTAGTGCCTTTCATAGACCTACCTTTAAGGTAAAAAAAAATTCCAGAAATTATTGTGACTGCTCAATTGATCTATATAAGGCTTTGGGAAAGCCACACATTTTCCACCAAAACAAATTCATTCAGGTAAATGGAAATGAATAGAAGTAGCAAAAATGTCATTAACAAGTCTGATGCATGTGAAGATCCCCAAATAAAATCATAATATGGGCAATACTTTCAAGGTAGTTTGGTACAGTACTACTACTTAATAGTCAGAGAGAGAGAGAAAGTAGTGTGGTGTCCCGGTACCATATTGCATACCGTACCTTGTCTGGTGGTCCCCAAGGTCAGAGTAACTATGCTCAGGGAGGGTCCCTCAGGTGGTACAGCCCCCAGTTGCCTCTCTTCTACTCTAATTTCATAATATTTATATGTACATATTTAATAATAATGTATATTTAGTATAATGTATAGTATATTTACCTTGGTAGCGTCGCAGGACCTTCGTTCATGTGACTATGTTAATTCCTTTATGTTTGCTAGAGGACCTTAGGAGGTCCTTGGGTCACATGTTACCCATAATTCTGTGTGAAGGTGATTGACAGCAGTATTATACCAATTAGCTCTAGTCCAGCCCCTGCCCATATAAGGGAGCTGTAGCCAATTATTGCTCTCTTGGGTTGCTGCTCTCGTGGATGCCTGACTAGCAGGACGGATCTGCGCAACTTTCAAAGACACGCTAGGCTAGAAAACCTCCCGGCCTCAGCCTAAACTAAACCGTGAGTTCTAAACTAATCCCCGCTAAAGCTAGCGTGACTTCTGGACCGCAACTAATTTCCCTAAATCCAGTGGAACAGCGCATATCAGTCTATGGACTCAAAATTGCTTAAGGTCCCAACCTTTGTCAATCTCCAAGAGAATTTGCATGTACAGAGACTGTTCCTGTTATGAAGCTTGCAGAAAATCTTCAGTAAAAGTTCCAACTGTTTTCTGCAAATTCTCCGGTTGTGGACATTCAATTATTCAATACCTCCCTATCGCTCTTGGGAAGGGTGGTGGTAGGACAAGCATTACAGAGGAGCCCGTGCCCTGGCGTCACAAATAGAAACGGTTAACCAGACACCCTTTAGTAACTGCACAGCTACACTCCCTACACCCAACTCCCCCAGGCTATCACAGTAGAGATATGAATAGTGCCTATTTACACTGCAGTAGCTCACTTTTTAATATAGGCATCAAGAAGTCACCAGGTAATACACATACATAGGGCAATCATATACTGACTGCATGCCAACTAGATTTCATCACAGCAGGTGAGTTGAAATTCAAGACATAACTCACGGTTTCGTGGAAATATTCTTCCGGCTTTAATTCATTTTTCCATAATTCACATCGGCTCGTCTCACAGGACACTTTATAACAGAATTTTAACAGCAGAAAATAGCAGCATAGTCTGTAGTTTCAACAGGCATGGCACAACGTTTCAGGGGCGGACCCCCTTATTCATGTGCGTAGTATAGACTTTAAGAAGTCCCCACCATTTACCAGTGCATGGCCCACAATTGCCTTAGTCTCTTCACAATACAAACAAATGTTCTTCTGACAAAACAATTTTCAGGGAGTCTGGGGTAGGGACCAGTTTGACCCCATTAGCAAGGCGATGTACTGTAAATATAATAAAACAAAATATGAGTCGAATTTTTGGGCCATAGCAAAATTGAAAAAGAAAATATTTTAATTTAACGCTGCTGTGAAGGGGTTATAGCTATTTAATCAACCACACACATAAGTAATGTTGTATTTTGCCTGCTATAGTCGTGTTTAACGATATACCGCTAATAGAGTAAGGCAGCAATAACAAAATCTATTGATACTTCACTTAATTCTTTATTAGATACATTTTTTCTATGACTGCTAATATTTAATGTGCTGAAAATATTCCTTTATCTTCCTGCCCTCTATCGGATCTCTGTCAACAGTGTTGTCCCTCAAGACTGATCATCGGCCTCTCAGTGTCCTTTGCTTCTAGTCTTCTCCTATCAAGAACTCTTGAGAATAATCTGATGCTAGAAAGTACAAATGCGCTTTGTGACAGAGCTGACATTTTTATTGTACCACTCTGTACACTGTGCAGCTATAAAGCATGCAGTATCATACTGCCTGTAAATTAAACAGTGGCGTCGGAAATAATGACGAACACCACATGCATTCTAACACGCAAGTGGATGCCCTGTACCATAGACATTCACTGCATAGAAATAAAGTGTACACAGTGCATATTCTCTATTACACCCATGTAATGACTGCTGCATAAACACTTCTTGGTTCTTTTTTAGTCTCGTTATATAAAGGCAGGGAAGATTAGGAAGTATATGCCATAGCAAATAAAATAGTCTAATAAATAAAAACCCTAAGTGTACATCCAAAGCGGATTTGTCAGCAGTTTCTAGCAGTAATAACATGGCAGTATTGGAGGTTTTGATCATTATTGGTGGTTTTGATAATTAGTAAATAGATTTCTCCAGTGCAGAGATATCAGAGTTTTTAAAAAGATATGCAAATTAGGCTTTGGAGTCAACTGGGCATTCCCCTCGGCTGCTAGAGTCCCTCCCCTTCACCAGCTAGTGATTCATCTGTGCACTGGTCACCTCCTCTATTCCCCTGAATGACAGCCACTAGGCTTTACTGTAAACTCTGCCTCTCCCCTGTAACCTAGCAGCTAAGGGGACTGCCCAGTGGACTCCAAAGCCAAATTTGAAAATAATTTTAAACTATGAAATCTCAGCATCAATTACCTAATGATAGGTATGTATGGCTTCAGGGTCAAAAGTCCTATACAGCCATGTCCTTACTTCATAACCGTAAAACCCTGTTGAAAGGCCCGATTTAAAGTTAAGTAAAGTTAATACCACCCTTGAAAAAAATAATAATAATAATTCTCCGTGGCTTTTTGGCTAGATATTGCTTTAACTATTTTTAAACAGTACTCCTCATTTCAGCATTTGTTCTTTTAACCCAGAGGTCTCAAACTGTGGCCCTCGAGAAGTTGCAAACCTTCAACTCCCAGCATGCCCGGACAGCCGTTGGCTGCAGCCAACGGCTGTCCAGGCATGCTGGGAGTTGAAGTTTTGCAACATCTGGATGGCCACAGTTTGAGGCCACTGTTTAAACCCCTACTGCAGTCTAACAGATCACTTTATGCTTTGACCAATGAGATGTTTCCCACAAAATGACTGATTTCATGTGTATTATAATGTGATAACAGTCACTCATACAGGCTAAACATGAAAAGTGAGACATGATGTAATAGTATGTAATAGTAGAACCACAGCACGAAGCTGTGTTTCTATGCACAGTATATTATTTCCTGTTGCACAGAATACAGGAAGAAAAGCATATAACATGATGGATGCTCCTATAACAAACAGTTAGTGATATGGTGGATATAACAACTGTAGTACAGGGTAGACATGGTTCCAGGGGAAAAGTGTATTAGAGAGATCAGGTACTGGGTAGTGGTCAGACAGTGGTTGTGTGCGTGTGTGTGTGTGTGTGTGTGTGCGTGTGCATGTGTGTGTGTGTGCGTGTGAAGAACAAAGCAGTACAGTAAATTGTTGGGAAGAGATTCTCTGAAGTACTAAAATAGCAAAAATGTGGCAAGAGATCATAGCTGTGAAATAGAGTACAGATCATAGAGCCTCCAAGTTGATCACCACCAAATTGATGGCTGCAGAGCCGAGGACCATAGAGTTATAGTAGCCAGTGAAATCTGGTCAAAGACACATGCCCTCCCTCCTCTGCCGATGATGTTCCAAACATACTGCAGCCAATCACTGAGCTCAGTCACTGAGGCTGCAGTGGGTTAGGAAAAGCATCAGCAGAACAGGGAGAGATCACCATTAAAGGGGTATTGCAGCCAAAAATAACTTATCCTCTATCCACTGCATCTTTAAAGGGAAAGGGGTACTGCAGCCAAAAATAACTTATCCTCTATCCACTGCATCTTTAAAGGGAATGTGTCATCAGAAAAGGACCTATTGTTTAATTGTACTTCGCTGGAATAGGCCTACACACGTGGGTTTACTGTGGTGCAGGTATTTGTACTTTTTACTCACAGGTAAGTGACAGCAATCATAGGTCACTTAAAAGATTAGTGTACGCAGAGGGACTCTTGTTCAACTTATTCTCTCTGGTTACGATGATACTCCTTCTTTAAGCTGACGACTTGAGCACTTTGCCCTTACAGCATGGACTGGTGATAATCTCTTGGGCTAAATCCTCTATACAGTGTCATAATCACTTCACATGTGGCCGGCATCAGTCTCAGATGATGGAACTTGCAACTGGAACAGGGACTAGTACTATAATTATGTGGATAGTAATCAGGAATACTTTGTATGGAATTGTTTTATTATCTGGGGTACTATTATTGGGTCACTATTTGTCTGAGACTATGGTTTCCAGGGACACTGCTTAATAATAATTTATTGTTGTTTCCCCATTACCATAAACCTATATTAAAAACCTAAAATAGGTGAAATCATTAAATTATTTTGTCATACACATTTCCGTTCCAGCCTACACTTCCATAGACTATAACCCAGTGTATTGTATGGTACATTATTCCAAAATATGATGTAAGTAAATTTCTAAGTATGCTAAGCATTATATTTTAATTATATATTTATTGTTTCAATTAGTAGGTAACCTTTTCCGTTCTTCTGACTATTCTGAAAACAGTGGTTCAGATATTGTATTGCCAGCTGTCTCCCTCAATCTTTCACTGTAATGTGCTCTTAAACATGTGGGAGGAAGAATGGAAGAGTAGAATACCTTCGCGAGTATATTAATAATGAGGGCTAGAAAGTAAAAGTAAATGACAGGGGAACAATACACATCAGTGTAACCTATGATCAGATTTTTCTGAATCCTTTTGTGCATAGATATAACATGGGATTTTCCCCATTTTTTTCCTTAGTCATCAATTGTTAAGTATTCTTGGCTTGACAAATTGAAGAGTTTTTTTGGGTGATTCTATTGAAGGCGCATAAAACATGTATATATGTGTATAAGTAAAAGATTGTAGGGTTATTCCTATCTAATGTACTTGAGACAAGGTCCTTAACCTATGCTAATTTAAACATTCTGGCAGTGTTGAGTAATGCTGAATATTACAAATAAAATAAGTCTATTAAAAGATATGATTAACTCTTATGGCTCCTACCAGTGTTAAATGTAAGTGATACGTATTTAACACTAGTACTAAGTAATACTATGACATCCAGGGTGCTAATAATGCCTTAGGCTGCTTTCACACTATGAAATAGTTCCGTTTAGGAACTTCCGTCACCAGTTCCGTCACTATATCAGCGAAACCCGGCCATTACAAAACCCCTGGCGGCCGTGACTAAATTACATTGCAGCCTACATTGCGGCATATACGGGTGTAAACGGGCAGTTACAAAACCCCATAGGCTGCAATGCAATATAGTCACGGCCGTCAGGGGTTTTGTAACGGCCGGGTTTCGCCGATATAGTGACGGAACTGGTGACGGAAGTTCCTAAACGGAACTATTTCATAGTGTGAAAGAGGCCTTAAATAGAATAACATGATAACATGTCTCAAATAGAATAATATGATAACATGTCTCAAATAGAATAATATGATAACATCCAGTGCCAGCTTCATAAAAGCTGCAAGTTTCTTCATTACATATTAAAACTGAATTATTTTTGATGTGCGTATAAAGTAAAATGGACAAACATAAAGGCACAAACAAATTAATGCGTTTCTGGCAGCTCTAGCCCTTAAAGGGAACATGTTACCATTTTTGTCTTTAAATAAAATTGTGTTATACCAATATAGCATTTATGTTCTTTGTTTACTATTTGGCTACTGTACTAACAATAATATCAATAAATAATGTGTGCACAGTAGGGTGCTATTACAATAGCATCTGTGTATGATGTCACTTTTCAGCGCTTACAAAAATGCTTTACGGCAGGCTCAGGGCATAGGAGAAGGAACACAGCAGGCGTCTGATAGATTTCTATTCTGAACCAGCACACACATTCAGCTCTGCTATGTTTATTTAACTATACTGCTCTGTCTGCTGCTTTCAAATCCTGCATACAGAGCAGTTCCCCGTCCATCTGCTATCCTGCCTATTGCACATAACCAGCTGTAGCAGAGAGCAGGTGAGGGCTGTCTATAGTCATGTGATAGGGGAAAATCTGACAGCTGGAATGTCGGTACAGTGTTTATGTGGCCTCAGCTGGGGTGGAAAAGTGCATCACAAGGGGAGTTGT
Source organism: Hyla sarda (assembly GCF_029499605.1). Classification (NCBI taxonomy): domain Eukaryota; kingdom Metazoa; phylum Chordata; class Amphibia; order Anura; family Hylidae; genus Hyla; species Hyla sarda. The sequence continues at coordinate 214,904,068 of NC_079193.1, read as the reverse complement.
GTGCAGCAGTCACTGACTGTGAGGCTGTGGACACATAGGAGTAGATCTGTTGTGTAGGTATATGTCAACTCCTGTGCCCCTATGCACCCCTGTACCCTAGCTGCCCTGTCAGGCAGACTCTATTCCTTGACCCCTGCCCCCCCCCCCCCGTACTATATTCCCTGTCGAGTGTTAAACACCCATGTTATATATTGTAATGTACTTAATTTGTCATATACCTTTAAGTACTGTTGTCATGTGATTGTAACCAAGGAAGGTGTCAGTGACCAGGTGACTACAGGGTGACCTATGGGACCCCTATAGAGTCTCCCCCACAGGAAGCTCTCTTGGGTGGAGATTCCTCAGTTTCTTTAGTCTAAATCTTTGCAGAGTACAGTGAGGCCAAGTCCCGAGAGTATTTCTGGTGTCCTGAGGAGGCCTAAATCCTACCACGTAGCCATGCATCCACAAATCCACTACCCCACAAGTGAAAGTCAACCTGGTAAGCTACAAAAGGGGTGAAGTCTGTCTAGTCAGTCCCAGCCAAGTCAGTCAAGAGAAATCTGTGTCAAGTCAGCGTGGCCCTGCAGCAAATTGTCCAAGTCCACAAGTCCTAGCAAGCCTTGAGGTCTCTGAAGTCACTGGTCACCTCCTTGGGCCTAGCCAAGCTGTATAGACTGTATAGACTGTATAGACTGTTAGTCCTAACCTTGTTCACGACTCTTAGGCCATGCTCACACGTCAGAATAATAATCAAATATACCAATTGCCACAGAATGGGAAAGTGCTAAAGATGTTTTTAGAATTTAAAACTACAGCCCCCAGTACGACCTAAGCAGTGGTGAGGGGATGCTGGGAGTTGTTGTTTCACCCATCATAACTGCAGAACTTAGAAGTGACTCCAGCTCTGACATAGTGAGGAGAATTGTTACGCCGAGCGCTCCGTGTCCCCGCTCCTCCCCGGAGCGCTCGCTACACTCTCGCTCCCGCAGCGCCCCGGTCAGATCCACTGACCGGGTGCGCTGCGATACCGCCTCCAGCCGGGATGCGATTCGCGATGCGGGTGGCGCCCGCTCGCGATGCGCCCCCCGGCTCCCGTACCTGACTCGCTCTCCGTCGGTCCTGTCCCGGCACGCGCGGCCCCGCTCCCTAGGGCGCGCGCGCCGGGTCTCTGCGATTTAAAGGGCCACTGCGCCGCTGATTGGCGCAGTGGTTCTAATCAGTGTGTTCACCTGTGCACTCCCTATGTATACCTCACTTCCCCTGCACTCCCTCGCCGGATCTTGTTGCCATTGTGCCAGTGAAAGCGTTCCTTGTGTGTTCCTAGCCTGTGTTCCAGACCTCCTGCCGTTGCCCCTGACTACGATCCTTGCTGCCTGCCCCGACCTTCTGCTACGTCCGACCTTGCTTCTGTCTACTCCCTTGTACCGCGCCTATCTTCAGCAGTCAGAGAGGTTGAGCCGTTGCTAGTGGATACGACCTGGTCACTACCGCCGCAGCAAGACCATTCCGCTTTGCGGCGGGCTCTGGTGAACACCAGTAGTGACTTAGAACCGGTCCACTAGCACGGTCCACGCCAATCCCTCTCTGGCACAGAGGATCCACCTCCTGCCAGCCGGCATCGCCCAGCAGTCACAACAGATAGCGCAACAAGGCCACCAGCTGTCTCAACTGACCGTGATGCTACAGCAGCTACTACCACAGCTTCAGCAATCATCTCCTCCGCCAGCTCCTGCACCTCCTCCGCAGCGAGTGGCCGCCTCAGGCCTACGACTATCCTTGCCGGATAAATTTGATGGGGGACTCTAAGTTTTGCCGTGGCTTTCTTTCACAATGTTCCCTGCACTTGGAGATGATGTCGGACCAGTTTCCTACTGAAAGGTCTAAGGTGGCTTTCGTAGTCAGCCTTCTGTCTGGAAAAGCTCTGTCATGGGCCACACCGCTCTGGGACCGCAATGACCCCGTCACTGCCTCTGTACACTCCTTCTTCTCGGAAATTCGAAGTGTCTTTGAGGAACCTGCCCGAGCCTTTTCTGCTGAGACTGCCCTGCTGAACCTGGTCCAGGGTAATTCTTCCGTTGGCGAGTACGCCGTGCAATTCCGTACTCTTGCTTCAGAACTATCCTGGAATAATGAGGCCCTCTGCGCGACCTTTAAAAAAGGCCTATCCAGCAACATTAAAGATGTTCTGGCCGCACGAGAAATTCCTGCTAACCTACATGAACTCATTCATCTAGCCACTCGCATTGACATGCGTTTTTCCGAAAGGCGTCAGGAGCTCCGCCAGGATATGGACTTTGTTCGCACGAGGCGTTTTTTCTCCCCGGCTCCTCTCTCCTCTGGTCCTCTGCAATCCGTTCCTGTGCCTCCCGCCGTGGAGGCTATGTAAGTTGACCGGTCTCGCCTGACACCTCAAGAGAGGACACGACGCCGCATGGAGAATCTCTGCCTGTACTGTGCCGGTACCGAACACTTCCTGAAGGATTGTCCTATCCGTCCTCCCCGCCTGGAAAGACGTACGCTGACTCCGCACAAAGGTGAAACAGTCCTTGATGTCAACTCTGCTTCTCCACGTCTTACTGTGCCTGTGCGGATATCTGCCTCTACCTTCTCCTTCTCCACTAAGGCCTTCTTGGATTCCGGATCTGCAGGAAACTTTATTTTGGCCTCTCTCATCAACAGGTTCAACATCCCAGTGACCAGTCTCGCCAGACCTCTCTACATCAATTGCGTTAACAATGAAAGATTGGACTGTGCCGTGCATTACCGCACGGAACCCCTCCTAATGTGCATCGGACCTCATCACGAAAAAATTGAGTTTTTGGTCCTCTCCAATTGCACTTCCGAAATTCTCCTTGGACTACCCTGGCTTCAACACCATTCCCCAACCCTGGATTGGTCCACAGGGGAGATCAAGAGTTGGGGTACCTCTTGTTTCAAGGACTGCCTTAAACCGGTTACCAGTACTCCCTGCCGTGACCCTGTGGTTCCCCCTGTAACCGGTCTCCCTAAGGCCTATATGGACTTTGCTGATGTGTTTTGCAAAAAACAAGCTGAGACTCTTCCTCCTCACAGGCCTTATGACTGTCCTATTGACCTCCTCCCGGGCACTACTCCACCCCGGGGCAGAATTTATCCTCTGTCCGCCCCAGAGACTCTTGCTATGTCTGAGTACATCCAGGAAAATTTAAAAAAAGGCTTTATCCGCAAATCCTCCTCTCCTGCCGGAGCTGGATTTTTCTTTGTGTCCAAAAAAGATGGCTCCCTACGTCCTTGCATTGACTACCGCGGTCTTAATAAAATCACGGTAAAGAACCGCTACCCTCTACCTCTTGTCTCTGAACTCTTTGATCGCCTCCAAGGTGCCCACATCTTTACCAAACTGGACTTAAGAGGTGCTTATAATCTCATCCGCATCAGGGAGGGGGATGAATGGAAAACGGCATTTAACACTAGAGATGGACACTTTGAGTATCTGGTCATGCCCTTTGGCCTGTGCAACGCCCCTGCCGTCTTCCAAGACTTTGTTAATGAAATTTTTCGTGATCTCTTATATTCCTGTGTTGTTGTGTATCTGGACGATATTCAGATTTTTTCTGCCAACCTAGAAGAACACCGCCAGCATGTCCGCATGGTTCTTCAGAGACTTCGTGACAATCAACTTTATGCCAAAATGGAGAAATGTCTGTTTGAATGTCAATCTCTTCCTTTCCTAGGATACTTGGTCTCTGGCCAGGGACTACAAATGGATCCAGACAAACTCTCTGCCGTCTTAGATTGGCCACGCCCCTCCGGACTCCGTGCTATCCAACGTTTTTTGGGGTTCGCCAATTATTACAGACAATTTATTCCACATTTTTCCACCATTGTGGCTCCTATCGTGGCTTTAACCAAGAAGAATGCCAATCCTAAGTCATGGCCTCCTCAAGCGGAAGACGCCTTTAAACGGCTCAAGTCTGCCTTTTCTTCTGCTCCCGTGCTCTCCAGACCTGACCCATCTAAACCCTTCCTATTGGAGGTTGATGCCTCCTCAGTAGGAGCTGGAGCGGTCCTTCTACAAAAAAATTCTTCCGGGCATGCTGTTACTTGTGGTTTTTTTTCTAGGACCTTCTCTCCGGCGGAGAGGAACTACTCCATCGGGGATCGAGAGCTTCTGGCCATTAAATTAGCACTTGAGGAATGGAGGCATCTGCTGGAGGGATCAAAATTTCCAATTATTATTTACACCGATCACAAGAATCTCTCCTATCTCCAGTCTGCCCAACGGCTGAATCCTCGCCAGGCCAGGTGGTCTCTGTTCTTTGCCCGGTTTAATTTTGAAATTCACTTTCGCCCTGCCGATAAGAACATTAGGGCCGATGCTCTCTCTCGTTCCTCGGAGGCCTCGGAAGTAGAGCTCTCTCCGCAACACATTATTCCTCCGGATTGCCTGATCTCCACTTCTCCAGCCTCCATCAGGCAAACTCCTCCAGGGAAGACCTTCGTCTCTCCACGCCAACGCCTCGGAATCCTCAAATGGGGTCACTCCTCCCATCTCGCAGGCCATGCGGGCATCAAGAAATCCGTGCAACTCATCTCTCGTTTCTATTGGTGGCCGACTCTGGAGACGGATGTTGTTGATTTTGTGCGGGCCTGCACTGTCTGTGCCCGGGATAAGACTCCTCGCCAGAAGCCTGCTGGTCTTCTTCATCCTCTGCCTGTCCCCGAACAGCCTTGGTCTCTGATTGGTATGGACTTTATTACAGACTTACCCCCATCCCGTGGCAACACTGTTGTTTGGGTGGTCGTTGATCGATTTTCCAAGATGGCACATTTTATTCCCCTTCCTGGTCTTCCTTCTGCACCTCAGTTGGCTAAACAATTTTTTGTACACATTTTTCGTCTTCACGGGTTGCCCACGCAGATCGTCTCGGATAGAGGCGTCCAATTCGTGTCAAAATTCTGGAGGGCTCTCTGTAAACAACTCAAGATTAAATTGAACTTTTCTTCTGCTTATCATCCTCAATCCAATGGGCAAGTAGAAAGAATTAACCAAGTCCTGGGTGATTATTTACGACATTTTGTTTCTTCCCGCCAGGATGACTGGGCAGATCTTCTACCATGGGCCGAATTCTCGTACAACTTCAGAGTCTCTGAATCTTCTTCCAAATCCCCATTTTTCGTGGTGTACGGCCGTCACCCTCTTCCCCCCCTCCCTACTCCCTTGCCCTCTGGTTTGCCCGCTGTGGATGAAATAACTCGTGATCTTTCCACCATATGGAAAGAGACCCAAAATTCTCTCTTACAGGCTTCATCACGCATGAAGAAGTTTGCTGATAAGAAAAGAAGAGCTCCCCCCATTTTTTCTCCCGGAGACAAGGTATGGCTCTCCGCTAAATATGTCCGCTTCCGTGTTCCCAGCTACAAATTGGGACCACGCTATCTTGGTCCTTTCAAAATTTTGTGCCAGATTAATCCTGTCTCTTATAAACTTCTTCTTCCTCCTTCTCTTCGTATTCCTAATGCCTTTCACGTTTCTCTTCTTAAACCACTCATCATCAACCGTTTCTCTCCTAAACTTATCTCTCCCACTCCTGTCTCCGGTTCTTCGGACATCTTTCCTGTAAAGGAGATACTGGCCTCCAAAAAGGTCAGAGGAAAAACCTTTTTTTTGGTTGACTGGGAGGGCTGTGGCCCTGAAGAGAGATCCTGGGAACCTGAGGACAATATCCTAGATAAAAGTCTGGTCCTCAGGTTCTCAGGCTCCAAGAAGAGGGGGAGACCCAAGGGGGGGGGTACTGTTACGCCGAGCGCTCCGGGTCCCCGCTCCTCCCCGGAGCGCTCGCTACACTCTCGCTCCCGCAGCGCCCCGGTCAGATCCACTGACCGGGTGCGCTGCGATACCGCCTCCAGCCGGGATGCGATTCGCGATGCGGGTGGCGCCTGCTCGCGATGCGCACCCCGGCTCCCGTACCTGACTCGCTCTCCGTCGGTCCTGTCCCGGCGCGCGCGGCCCCGCTCCCTAGGGCGCGCGCGCGCCGGGTCTCTGCGATTTAAAGGGCCACTGCGCCGCTGATTGGCGCAGTGGTTCTAATCAGTGTGTTCACCTGTGCACTCCCTATGTATACCTCACTTCCCCTGCACTCCCTCGCCGGATCTTGTTGCCATTGTGCCAGTGAAAGCGTTCCTTGTGTGTTCCTAGCCTGTGTTCCAGACCTCCTGCCGTTGCCCCTGACTACGATCCTTGCTGCCTGCCCCGACCTTCTGCTACGTCCGACCTTGCTTCTGTCTACTCCCTTGTACCGCGCCTATCTTCAGCAGTCAGAGAGGTTGAGCCGTTGCTAGTGGATACGACCTGGTCACTACCGCCGCAGCAAGACCATTCCGCTTTGCGGCGGGCTCTGGTGAACACCAGTAGTGACTTAGAACCGGTCCACTAGCACGGTCCACGCCAATCCCTCTCTGGCACAGAGGATCCACCTCCTGCCAGCCGGCATCGTGACAAGAATACACAATAATATCAGTGACTACAGGTGACATCTTCTCTGTAGTCTTTCCTTATCTAATTCAGATTGTACATACCACCAGGACTTATTCCAGCTAAATCTTCACTCTGCAGAACTTTATGCCCAGATGGCTCCTCACTATCCTCAGCGGATTCTGATCCTCTATATTAAAACAATGATTATTATAATACTGCCAAACACCTTATTCTTTGACTATAATATTGGCACACACGCTCTGAATATAATTCTGACACACTGTACCCTCTGAATATATTACAACACACTGTACCCTCTGAATATAATACCGCCACACACCATACCCTCTGAATATAATACTACCACACACTGCGCCCTCTGAATATAATACTGATACACACTATACGCTCTGAATATAATACTACCACACACTGCGCTCTCTGAATATAACTTACTGTGCAGTACACCCTCTGAATACAATACTGTAATGTAGTGTGGCCCATAACAACCGTACCACCCCAAAAATTCCTCATAATATATAGAGATGAGCGAACTTTTGAAAAATTTGATTCGGACGATTCGCCACGTTTTGAAAAAATATTTTCAATTATAATTTATTTGCGGCAAATCTATATTAAAATTTTTTTTTCTGAACTACAGAGAGCCTCAGTAGGGAGCTAGAACACTTTGCTTTGTTCTAACACGCATATGGAGTGTGCTGGGGTAGTGTAATAATACTGTTATTCAATAGGACATGCAGATTACCGGCATCGCTCTTAGAATCACTGCTGCAGAGCGGCACAATGACAGAGCCTGGTGGTGGCATCAGTATGAGGAGACCATATAGTGGCTGAATTACACAGTGTGGTGGTGTTGGCAGCATGAGGAGACCATATAGTGGCTGAATGACACAGAGTGGAGGTGTTGGCAGCATGGGGACACCATATAGTGGCTGAATGACACAGCATGGAGGTGTTGGCAGCATGAGGAGACCATATAGTGGCAGAATGACACAGCATGGAGATGTTGGCAGCATGAGGAGACCATATAGTGGCTGAATGACACAGCGTGGAGGTGTTGGCAGCATGAGGAGATCATATAGGGGCTGAATGACAAACCATGGAGGTGGTGGCAGCATGAGGACACCATATAGTGGCTGAATGACACAGCATGGAGGTGTTGGCAGCATGAGGACACAATACCTAAGCTTAAAAGATGAATTTTGAAATTTAAATTGAAGATTTATGGTAGCTACTGCTACCATAAAAATGTTTAGGCCCAGGCCCAGCAGCATCAGTAAACCATATATTGGCTGAATGACACAGCCTGGAGTCGGCTGAAGCATGAGGAGACTATATAGTGGCTGAATGGCACAGCCTGCAGTTGGTGGCAGATGAGGAGACAATAGTGCCTCACCATCTCTAAAAAAAAAAAAGATACATTTTGAAATTTCCATTGAAGATGTATGGTACCTAGTGCTACCATAAACATATATATGTAATGTCCTAGGCCCAGCAGCATCACTAAACCACGTAGTGGATGAAAGACACAGACTAGAGCTGGCCGAAGAATCAGTAAACCATATATTGGATGAATGGCACATCATGGAGGTGGCTGAAATATCAGTAAACCATATACTGGATGAATGGCACAGCCTGGAGGTGGCTGGAGAATCAGTAAACCATATATTGGATGAATGACACAGCCTGGAGGTGTTGGCAGCATGAGGAGACCATATAGTTGCTGAATGACACAGCCTGGAGCTGGCAGCAGCATGTGCAGACACTAGGGCTTCACAATCCCTAAGATTAAAAGATGAATTTTGAAATTTAAATTGAAGATTTATGGTAGCTAGTGCTACCATAAATATGTTTAGGCCCAGGCCCAACAGCATCAGTAAACCATATAGTGGCTGAATGATACAGCCTGGAGTTGAGTGAAGCATGAGAAGAGACCATATAGTGGCTGAATGAGACTGCCTGGAGGTGGCAGACACGGCATCAGGAGTCATGAAAGTGACCCGGTGACAGAGTGGTGCGGTGGGTGGCAATACCAGTACCCGGTGACGAAGGTGGGTGAAAAAAGGTCTGATGCGGAGAAATGTTTGTAACTGGGAAGCAATGCCTTAAATTTCATTGGCACTATCCATATTTGTGAAGAGTTGGTGTAGCACCATGGTCAATCTACTCTGATGCATCAGGCATTGGTGGTACGAAATCCTGGCTGATCCATGCCTGATTTATCTTCACAAAAGGTCAGTCTCTCCACATTTTTCGTGTACAGACGAGTTCTTCTAAACACCCACTCTGATGGCACACTACTGGCCGGGCAGGACAGCTTTTCCAGGGCAAACTCTGCTAGTTGCGGCCACAAATCAAGTTTGGCTGCCCAGAAGTCCAGCGGCTCTTCAAGGTGTGTTGGCATGGGCATATCAAGGTATGCCACTACCTGCAAGTTCAGGTCCTGCTCCGGGTCTACCTGCTGCTGATGAGTTGCTTCACTATGCAGGTGAAGAAAGCTACTCATCAGTGACTGTAGACTCAGGCTGCTGCTGATGGAGCTGGTACTGCTCCTGCCACCCCACCCCTCCCCAGCACCCATGGCAGTGGAAAGTGAGCACAGGGGCCCCCCAATTCAGACCTGCGAGAAGATGGACGATGGTGCCGATAGCATCGGCCAACTGACTACATAGGATGCCTCTGTAGTAGGTCCCTTTGTCCTCCCTCTCAGTAGGTGTAAAAAAGGCCTCTATGTTGTGGCGAAAGCCACGGTCCAATAAGGTGGAGATCCAGAAGTCATCCCACTGTCGAATGGTGACAACTCGGCTCTCACTATGCAAGAAAGTGATCATGCATCGTGCCATAATCCTGGCAACTTACTAATAATGTGGCTTCCTCAAAGGGCCTGAGCAAACGGCAGGTGTCACGTATGAGCTGCCACTGGTTCACATTGAAGTTACACAGGGGGGGTACCCCTATCCGCTCAAGAAATCGGTGATGGCTTTTCTCTGTTCGGTCCAACATATGGAGGGTGGAATTCCAACGTGTGGCAACGTCACAATTCAGACTGTGTTGGGGGATACCGTTCAGCTCAGCCTTCCCAGTCACAGCACATGCAAGATGTTCTTCCCATTGTCAGTCACCATGGTTCCCATTTCCAGTTTTCGTGGAGTAAGCCATGCTCTGATTTCTTTACGAATGACTCCCTTATGTGACTCTTTTCACCAAGGCAAACCATGTGAAGAACAGTGTGACACCGCCGTGCCCTGCACACATGGTATGCTGAAGGGCCACTGAGACTTGTTCTGGCAGTGGAGGCTGAGGACATGGTGGAGGATGAGGAGGCGGAGTCACACACTGTCACAGGACCAACGGCCTGAGAGTGTGGAGGAGGAAGTGGTGTGACCTGTCCAAGTTGGTGTCGTAGCTATGCAGGAACCACATTCACCCAGTGAGCCGTAAAGGACATGCATTGTCCCAGACCATATCTCCAGATGTCGGCGCTGCCATGCACTTTGCACCAACAGGCTCAAGGACTGACACACCTTCTCTTCCACAAAATTGTGCAGGGCTGCTACTGCCTTCTTCGCAAAGAAATTAGGTCTTGGCACTCTCCACCTCGGCTCGGCACAAGCCATCAGTTCTCTATAAGATGCAGAGTCCACCACTTGAAAAGGGAGGGACTGCAGCACCAGCAACTTGGACAGGAGCACATTCAGCTTCTGCGCCATTGGATGAGGGGCGCATACTGTTGTCTCTTGGACATGGCTTCGCTGATGGATTGTTGGCAGAATGGCTGACAAAGTAGAAGGAGCAGGAGCATCTGGAGCGACAAAGGAGGGTATGACACACAGCTCCCTTTGGCTGAGGTGGTGGAGCCTTCGCTGGCTGAAAGAGGGAGTGGCATGCCACTAGGTGATGCAGCAGGCTGGACCACTACATCGGAGCCACGGTTCTCCCATGCTGTTTTATGGCAACGCTGCATATGTTGACGCAGGGCCATGGTGCCAACATTGGGACCCTGGCCACGCTTCACCTTCTGCCAACATATCTTGCATATGGCTATGTGAACGTCCACTGGATGCTTGATGAAAAACTGCCACACCGCCGAGTAGCTGATTTTCCCACCAAAAGTCCAAACTAATTGACTGCTACTGCCGCCGTCTCTAGGAACCCCTGTTCCACTAACTCCCGGGAAGGTGGGCTGCCGCAAAGCAGGTGGTCTCCCCTGGCATGTTTGGCTCCAGAATTTCCACTTCTGCCACCATGCAGACTGTCAATCATGCTACCACCTATCTGGCTCAGCTGCTGCTTCATGGGAAACCTGCAACTCTCTTCTCCTGATGATGGTGAAGCCCCTTCTGCACCCGGCTCCCAATTGCGATCGGCTTCATCATCATCAACAAGTGTCTGCACGTCACTCATGTCCTCCTCAGGTTCCTCAACAGTGTCTGCTTCAGGACCCTGAACCCTGGCAACACCGCCTCCCACGTCACTCTCCTCATCACTACTTGCCCGCCTAGCGGAGGAAGCGACGGATGTTTCCTCCACTTGTTGGCTGGGCAGTCACTGTTGACTGTCCTCTATTAGATCATCCTCAGTGAATAGTGGAGCTGAACCCACAGCATAGGATACTTCTGTAGGGAAGGGAACAGCATAGGACAGAGGCCATGGGAGGACAGGGACTGCTCCCGGGCCATGGCAACTGAGGGTCGTGTCTGAGGAACCCACCAACTGTTGACTGGGAGTATCAGATGTCACTTGTGATGAAGTGGATGACCGTGTTAACTAGTGTTGAGCGGCATAGGCCATATTCGAATTCGCGAATATTCGCGAATATATGGACGAATATTCGTCATATATTCGCGAATATTCGCATATTCGTTATATTCTTT